>NW_022589711.1:43446568-43713870 GCF_004348235.1 Phoca vitulina
GGGAATGCAAGCTGGTGCAGCCACTCTGGAAAACAGTATGGAGGTTCCTCAAAAAGTTGAAAACAGAGCTACCATATGATCCAGCAATTGCACTACTGGGTATTTACCCCAAAGATACAAAAGTAGGGACCCGAAAGGCTACGTGCACCCCGATGTTTATAGCAGCAATGTCCACAATAGCCAAACTGTGGAAAGAGCCAAGATGTCCATCAACAGATGAATGGATAAAGAAGACGTGGTATATATATACAATGGAATATTATGCAGCCATCAAAAGGAATGAGATCTTGCCATTTGCAACGACGTGGATGGAACTGGAGGGTATTATGCTGAGCGAAATAAGTCAAACAGAGAAAGACATGTATCATATGACCTCACTGATATGAGGAATTCTTAATCTCAGGAAACAAACTGAGGGTTGCTGGAGTGGGGGGTGGGGTGGGAGGGATGGGGTGACTGGGTGATGGACACTGGGGAGGGTATGTGCTCTGGTAAGCGCTGTGAATTGTGCAAGACTGTTGAATCTCAGATCTGTACCTCTGAAACAAATAATGCAATATATGTTAAGAAAGAAAAAAAGAAGAAGAAGAATGTAGCAGGAGGGGAAGAATGAAGGGGGGGAAATCGGAGGGGGAGAAGAACCATGAGAGACGATGGACTCTGAAAAACAAACTGAGGGTTCTAGAGGGGAGGGGGGTGGGAGGATGGGTTAGCCTGGTGATGGGTATTGAGGAGGGCACGTTCTGCATGGAGCACTGGGTGTTATGCACAAACAATGAATCATGGAACACTATATCTAAAACTAATGATGTAATGTATGGGGATTAACATAACAATAAAAAAAATTAAAAAAAAAAGTTAAAGAATATAGTGATATGAAAAATACACTAGAAGGAATCAATAATAGATTAGGGGATGAGAAGAGATGATCAGCAATCTAGAAAACAAGGTAATGGAAAGCACTCAAGTTGAACAGCAAATAGAAAAAAAAATTTTAATGAGGATGGGTTAAGCAATCTCTAGGATGACATCAAGTGAACAAACATTCGCATTATGGGACCCCCAGAAGAGAAGAGAGAAAGAAAAGGGGAGAAAATTCATTTGAAGAAATAATAGCTGAAAACTGCCTTAACCTGGGGGAACAAAACAGGTTCAGGAAGGATACAGAGTTCCAAACAAAACGAACCCAAGGAGTTCCACACCATAACACATATAATTAAAATGTCAAAGGTTAAAGATAAAGAGAAAATTCTAAAAAGAGCCAGGAGAAGCAAAAAGTTACATACGAGGGAAACCACTTAAGACTATGAGCAGATTTTTCAGCAGAAATGTTGCAGGCCAGAATAGAGTGGCATGATATATTCAAAGAGCTGAAGGGAAAAAAAACCAAGAACACTCTCTGTGGCAAGGTTATCATTCACAACTGAAGGAGAAATAAAGAGTTTCCCAGAAAAACAAAAGTTAAAGTTCATCATCACTAAGCTAGTCTTACAAGAAATGTTAAAGGGACTCCTTTAAAAAAAAAAAAAAAAAAAAAAAAGGGACTCCTTTAAGTGAAAAAGAAAAGGCCATAATCAAAAGTAAGAAATTATGAATAAAAAGATATAAAATATGATAACAAGTACATAAAACGTGGGAGGAGGGGAATGAAAATTTTCTTTTAGAATTTGTTCAAACTTAAGTGACCACTGATTTAATATAGACTACTACATATTCAAAATGTTATATATGAACCTCATGGTAAAGACAAACCCAAAATCTGTAATAGGTACACAAAAAATAAAGACAATCAACATAACACAACAGAAAGTCATCAAAGGAAAGAGAGCAAAAGAAAGAAACAAAGAACTACAAAAACAACCAGAAAGCAATTAACAAAAGGACAATAAATATATACCTATCAAAAATTACTTGAAACGTACAAGTAGGTCTAATGCTCCCATCAAAAGACATAGGGTGGTAGAGTAGATTAAAAAATAAGATCCAGTGGGCGCGTAGGTGGCTCAGTCAGTTAAGTGTCTGCCTTCAGCTCATGTCATGATCCTGAGGTTCTGGGATTGAGCCCTGTGTTGGGCTCTCTGTTCAGCAACGAGTCTGCTTGTCCCTCTCCCTCTGCCACCTCACCCTCCCATGGCTCATGCTCTCTCTCTCAAATAAATAAAATCTTTAAAAAAAAAAAAAAACAAGACCCATGGGGCACCTCGATGGCTCAGTCAGTTAGGCATCTGACTCTTGATCTCAGCTCAGGTCTTAATCTCAGGGTCATGAGTTCAAGTCCTGCACTAGACTCCACGCTGGGTGTGAAGCCTACTTAAAACAAACAAACAAACAAAAAATGGAAAAAAAAAAAAAGTCCCATTTGTATGCTGCCTACAAAAGACTTACTTCAGACCTATAAAAATATAGAGACTAAGTGAAAGCATGGAAAAAGATATTCCATGCAAATAAAAGCAAAAAAAAAAAAAAAGCCAGGGTAGCAATACTTACATCAGACAAAACAGACTTTAAACAAAGACTATAATAAGACACAAAGAAGGGCATTATATAATGATAACAAGGTTAATCCAACAAGAGGATATAACATTTGTAAATATCTATGCACCCAATATTAAAGCGTCTAAATATATACAGTAAATATTAACAGGCATATACAGAGAAATTGACAGTAATACAATGATAGTATAGGTTTATAACACCCCACTTACATCAACAGATAGATCATGCAGACAGAAAAAGAAGGAAACAGTGGCTTTGAATGACACATTAGACCAGATGTACTTAACAGATACATGCAGAACATTCCATACAAAAACAACAGAACACACATTCAGTTCAAATGCAAATGGAACATTCTCCAGGATAGATCACACTTTAGACCATAAAACAAGTCCCAGTAAATTTAAGAAGATTAAAATCATATCAAGCATCTCTTCTAACCACAACAGTATAAAACTAGAAATCAATCACAAGAAAAAAAAAACTGGAAAAAACAAAAACATGTGGAGGCTAAACAGCATGCTACTAAACACCCAATGGGCCAGTGAAGAAATCAAAGAGGAAATCAAAAGATACATGAAGACAAATGAAAATGAAAAGACAACAATCCAAAATCTCTGGAACACAATGAAAACAATTCTAAGAGAAATTCATAGCGATACAGGCTGACCTCAAGAAACAAGAAAAATCTCAAACAATCTAAACTTACACCTAAAGAAACTAGAAAAAGGTCAAGGTTAGTAGAAGGAAGGAAATTAAGATCAGAGTGGAAATAAATGAAATAGAGATTTAAAAAACAATAGAAAAGATAAAGGAAACCAAGAGCTGGTTCTTTGAAAAGATAAAATTGATAAACCTTTAGCCAGACTCATCAAGAAAAAAGAGGGGACACAAATAAGATCAGAAATGAAAGACAGAAATTAATAACCAACACCACAGAAATACAAAGAATTGTAAGAGAATATTACAAAAAATTATATGTCAACAAATTGGACAACCTAGAAGAAATGGATAAATTCCTAGAAACATACAACCTTCCCAAACTGAATCAGGAAGAAGCAGAGCAGCTAAATATACCAATTACTAGTAATGAAATTGAATTGGTAATCAAAAAACTCCAACAAATAAAAGTCCCTGACCAAATGGCTTTCACAGACAAGTTCTACCAAACATTTAAAGAAGAGTTAATACCTATTCTCCTCAAACTATTCCAAAAAAGAGAAGTGAAAGGAAAACTTCCAAATACATTCTACAAAGCCAGCATTACCCTGATACCAAAACTAAAGGCACTACAAAAAACTTACAGGCCAATGCCCCTGATAAATATAGATGCAAAAATCCTCAACAAAATATTAGCAAATAACATTCAATGATACATTAAAAGGATCATCCACCACAACTGAATGGGATTTATTCTGGGGATGCGTGTTAATTCAAAATTCACAAATCAATCAACATGATATGTCGAATCAATAAAACAAAGGACAAATATCATATGATCATCTCAATAGACACAGAAGAAGCATTTGACAAAATTCAACATGAGTTCATGATAAAAACTCTCAACAAAGTAAATTTAGAGAGAACATACTTCGACATAATAAAGGCCATGTGTGAAAAATCCACAGCTGACATACTCAATGGTGAAAAACTGAGAGCTTTCCCCTAAGATCAGGAACAAGACAAGAATGTCCACTCTCCCTACTTTTATTCAACACAGTGCTGGAAAGCCTAGCCACAGCAATCAGACCAAAAAAGTAATACAAGACATCTAAACCGTCAAGGAAGAAGTAAAACTATCACTATTTGTAGATGATATGATACTATACATAAAAAACCCTAAAGATCCACCAAAAAGCTATTAGAATAAATTCAGTAAAGTTGCAGAATACAAAATAAGACAAAGAAATATGTTGTGTTTATATACTAATAACAATGTAGTAGAAACCAAAATTAAGAAAACAATACCATTTACAACTGCACCAAACACTTGTACTCTGAAAACTATAAAACACCAATGAAAGAAATTGAAGACAGCACAAACAAATGGAAAGATATACCATGCTCATGGATTGGAAGAATTAATATTGATTAAAATGTCCATACTATCCAAACAATCTACAGATTCAATGTAATCCCTATCAAAATAGCAACAGATTTTTCATAAAACTAGAATACTACTAAAATTTGAATGGAACCACAAAACACCCTAAATAGCCAAAGCAATCTTGAGAAAGAAGAACAAAGCTGGAGGTACCACAGTCCTAGATTTCAAGATAAACTACAAAGCTGTAGTAATCAAAATAGTATGCTACTGGCACAAAAACAGATATATAGGGGCGCCTGGGTGGCTCAGATGGTTAAGCGTCTACCTTCGGCTCAGGTCATGATCCCAAGGTCCTGGGATCAAGTCCCGCATTGGGCTCCCTGCTCCACAGGAAGCCTGCTTCTCCCTCTCCCACTCCCCCTGCTTGTGTTCCCTCTCTCGCTGTGTCTCTCTCTGTCAAATAAATAAATTTAAAAAAACAAAAAACAAACAAAAAAAGCAGACATATAGATCAATGAAACAATACAGAGTCCAGGAATAAACCCATGTTTATTTAGTCAATTAATCTATGACAAAGGAGGCAAGAATATGCAATGGGAAAAAGACAGTCTCTTCAATAAATGATGTGGTGGAAATTGGACATCTAGGTGCAAAAGAATGAAAGTGAATCACTTCTTACACCATATGAAAATAAACTCAAAATGGATTAAAGACTTAAATGTGAGACCCAAAACCATAAAACTCCTAGAAGAAAATGTAGGCAGTAATTTCTTTGACATTGGCCTTAGCAACATTTTTCTACATATGTCTCCTCTAGCAAGAGAAACAAAAGCAAAAATAAATTTTGGAGACTACACCAAACTAAAAAGCTTTTGCACAGTGAATGAAACACTCAACAAAATGAAAAGGTCACCTATTGAATGGGCGAAGACATCCACAAATGATATACCTAATAACAGATTAACAGTATAAAGAATTTCTATGACTCAACACCAAAAAACCAAATATTCCATTTAAAAATGGACTGAGGACCTAAACAGACATTTTTCCAAAGAAGATATATAGATGGCAAACAGACACATGAAAAGTTACTTGACATCACCAATCACTGAGGAAATCAAATCCAAACCACAATGAGATATCACCTTACACCTGTCAGAACACCTAGAATCAAAAAGACAAGAAATAACAAGTGTTGGTGAGGATATGGAGAAAAAAGAACCCCTGTGCACTGTTGGTGGGAATGTAAATTGGACCAGCCACTGTGGAAAACAGCATGGAGGTTTTTCAAAAAATTAAAATAAAAATACCATACAATCCAGTAATTCTGCTGCCGGGTATTGACCTAAAGAAAATGAAAACACTAATTTGAAAAGATATGTGCACCTCTATGTTTATCGCAGCATTATTTACAACAGTCAAGATACGGGAGCAACCCAAGTGTCCATGGATAGATGAAGGGATATAGATGTGATAATATATATATGATGGATAACAAATATATAAAGATCAATCGATTGATCTATGATATCTATCTATCTGATATCTATCTATCTATGATGGAATATTACTCTGCCATAAAAAATATGAGATCTTGCCATTTTTGACAACATGGATAGACCTAGAGGGTATTATGCCAAGTGATATAAGTCAGACTGAGAAAGACAAATACCATAGGATTTCACTTAGATGTGGAATCTAAAAAGCAAAACAAACTAAAGGCAAAAACAGACCCATAAATACAGAGAACACACTGATGGTTGCCAGAGGGGAGGGGTAGGGCAACAGACAAAATGAGTGAAGGGGAGTGAGAGATAGAGGCTTTCAGTTATTGAATGATTAAGTCACGGGGATAAAATGTACAGCATAGGGAATACAGTCAATGGTATTTAATAGCATTTTATGGTGAAAGATAGTAGCTACACTTGTGCTGAGTGAGCATAACATATGGACTTTTCAAATCACTATACTGTACAGCTGAAACTAATATAACATTGTGTGTCACCTATACTTCAATTTTAAAAATATTATACATACACACATGAAATGACAGTAATTCGAAGGGGGAAGAAACAGTCTCATTTTCTTCCACTGATACCATGTATGTCATGATATTATCTAAGGAAAAATAGTTTAGTACACTTTCTATCTATTATTTACAAAATGATCTTTCATTTAATAACTACTAGGTGAGGGGTGCTTTCTTACCTCTTAAAGGGAGCAGCATTTTTCAGAACGGTCTCCACCTCCGCAATATTTGCTCTGGCAAGATCTGCTACAGTAAGAAAGCCAGAAGCATAGAGGAACCTGGCTCGCTGTGCATTAAGTAAGGACACCCGGACCAGGTCACACAGCTCCCTCTGGATGCCAAATGTAAGACGCTTCTGAAATTGAGAAAGTAGTAGTTCCATGTTGTGCCAGCCCAGGCGGTTGGAAAATACTGTAATCATCCCTAGAATAATCATAGAATGTTTAGTGAATTAAAATTCTTTATAGATAATTCTCTATTTCTTTAGATTTACTTTTGTTTTGTTGTGTTGTTTACTTGCAGAATTGTAAAGTTTAAGAGGCACAAAGTGTAAGTTAACAGCATAGTAGACACATGTTAAGGGCCTAGCTAATTGGTCAATAAAAGGGCTAACCACATTAAATGTCACCTATTCTTAATCATGAACTTGATATTTGAAACAATTGAGGTAGAGCATGTTAACACAAAACAAACAAAAAGCCCTCACTCGACTTTATTCCTCTCTCTCATTCTTTCTTCCTTCCTTCCTTTTTTTAAAGGAAGAGAGAATTCTTAAAAACAGGTGAGGGACTTTTTTCAACTACAGAAAAATAAGAGAGCTTATTTAAATGTTCAAGTGCTGAGAGGAGTACAAAAAGCGAAGCTCCCCATTGATATTTTCTTCAAGGAAATGTTGCCTAGCGCAACAGCTATTCCCTCATGAAATAAAGAGGCCAGAATAGCCAATGCCAAGTCATTAAGAAAATCACTTCCCTATGAGAACATTCACCCTACAGGCAATTTGAGATCTTTCATGCCAATGAGTTGAAGAGTCTCTCCCTTCTTACGACCTTCTCCTCCCATCTTTCCCTCAGTATGCTCACATATGCACACACCTTCACAATGAAACCTTTTACACATATAAATCCACACACTCTCCAGCAGCCCAGGGCTTATGGGGTTTTCTTGGTAAAATCAGACCCAGAACTGTTTGCCTAGCTTAGAGACAGGAGTTTAGTTTTATTAAGGAGAGACCAGTGCTTCCCTAGAGAAGAGATATTTAGAACAGTCCAAGAGAAATCCAGAAATTCCTATCCATTTGCCATCCTCCTACTCAATAACAAATATTAATCAGTAACTTGATGAGATAAAGGAAACTGTTGATAACTTTGTGTCTATTTCTTCCTGTAACAGGGAAAACGGAAAAAAAAAAAACAAACAGAAAGGGAGGATGGTCAGCAGTTGCTAAGTAATAGAGGGGGACTAAGGTCCAGACACTCAGCTAGCTGCCAATCCTCTGGAGCAGGATAACTGAACCCAGAGAAGCCACAGTTTTAGGTGTTCTGATGATGACAATTAGGCTTCCCACGATCCCCTCACTTTTAGAGAAGCCTAAAATAAAATGGAATTTGAAAAAAAAAGTAATCTTAACTTGACCTCAAACCACAGAGTCTCAAATAAATGTGGAAACCCTTGTTTAACTGACCTGCATAAACAGCAGCTGACTGTTGTAAAGATTGAATCTGTCCACGACTGCATCCGTATTTCTGGTTAATTTCCTTTAAGGGAACTTCACTGATTAAATCTAATAGCACAAGACTGGTAAAAAACCTGGAAAGTAAATCACCATAAGTATGTAAGAGATGTCTACAATGAAGATATAACATATGCTGAGAAACAAGAAAGAAGCAAAAAGGCAAGAGAGGATTTATACACTCTGAGAAGATGCCTAATAGGATATAGGATTAGTGGACAAAGACTGAGCTCAATGTTTATCAAATAAATTCTGACATACATTAGTACTATAGCAGAGCAAGGAACTAATATTTATATAACAAAAAGATCTCCTCCATATTTTAATATTGCTAACTAATTTCAAGAAATAAGACTTGGTTCAAGAAATAGAATGGCACAAAAAATTAAAAGAACATTTGATACACAGTTATATGATCACCTACTCATATATCAAAAAAATGAGAGAATTTGAAAATAAAAACCAGTATTGACTTGAACAGCAATAGTGCCACAAATAATCCAAGTATATAAATCCTTATAAAATTTACATTTATGTTATAAATAATTTACTAGAGACTACCATTAAGAAAATAATTTTATTATATTTCAAAGAAGCTCAGTGATTCAATTTCCCCATCTGAATCTTTTAATTTGCTCTTCCATGGTAATAATGAATCATTTATAATAATGATACAAAGCATATCCTCAAATGAAGCTATGCTAAGTTGTCAGTTCTAATTCAAATCTTTAAGGAAAGGAAATAAATAAATGTTCTACTTTATTTTTTTAAGATTTTATTTTTATTTATTTTGACAGAATGAGAGAGAAAGAGAGAGCACAAGCACGGAGAGAGGCAGGCAGAGGGAGAGGGAGAAGCAGGCTCCCCGCTGAGCAGAGAGCCCGACGTTGGGTGTGATCCCAGAATGCTGGGATCATGACCTAAGCTGAAGGCAGATGCCTAAGCGACTAAAACACCTGGGTGCCCCTTAAATGTTCTACTTTAAAAGGTCTTCATCTATAATGGCTTCTAAACAAGCATTAAGGGAGAAATTGAAATATTGATAAATTCAGTAAACACAAGAAAGTGACAATTTACTCAACCAAAACTTTGACTTTATTTTTTTGTTAAGATTTTACTTATTTGAGAGAGTGAGTGCGAGAAAGCACAAGCCGGGGAGAGAGGCAGAGGGAGAAGGAGAAGCAGACTCCCCACTGAGCAGGGAGCCCAATGCAGGGCTCCATCCCAGGACCCTGGGATCATGACCTGAGCCAAAGGCAGATGCTTAACTGACTGAGCCACTCAGGCGCCCCTAAAACTTTGATTTTGATGATAATGAAAGTGACTATAGTAAACTGAACAACTACTATATATCCAAAACTGTTTTAAATACTGGACAGTCAAGGCTCCTTGGTATTTACCTTTTATGGATGGCCATCTGGCGTTGCTGTCTCTCAGTTCTGGCTATGACTTTTCCTTTCACACAGCGAGCCAAGAACCCTTCTTCAACTCCCACTAGCTCTGCCACCCGTTTCATAGAAGTTGGCAATTTCTCCCATAAACAGAAAAATTGATACCAATCAATAGTAGTCCAATCCTCAAACATAGGTGTAACCTAAGGGAAGAAGCATCATTCATTAGCTAAATTATTGCATTACAAAAGGAATAAAACTATAAAAGTAGACTTTATATTAAAAACAAAGGCCTCAGCATTTGGAAAAATTTCTAAATGTGATATTATCTCATTTATATGGAAATTTCATTTATTCACAAACAACTCAATAACCAAAAGAAAAGAGACCACTGAGCATACGAACTGGATTTTACAGAATCCAAGAACTTTAATCACAGACACTTTTAATCTCAACATTCTGACACTAAGTACAATCTTAAGTATTTTCTGATTTCCAAGAAAGAATCAGGATCAGGAGAAGAGAAAACGGAGGGAAGGAAAGGAGGAATCAATATTCACCACTGCTATATTATCTAAAATATCCAGGGTTCAACAACAACAATAAAAACTATGAGACATGAAAAGAAACAGGAATGTGTATCCCAAACACAAGGGAAAAAGCTTGCAAAAGAAACACCTTTGAGAGATTCCAGATGTTGGGAATGTCAAAGACTTCAAAGTAGACAAATATGGTCAAAGAACAAAAGAAAAACATGCTAAATGAAGTAAAGGAAGGTATGATGACAATGTCTCATCAAGTAGAGAATAAAAATAAAAGGAAAGGATTAAAAAAAAACAAATGGATAGGGCGCCTGGGTGGCTCAGTCATTAAGCACCTGCCTTTGGCTCGGGTCATGATCCCGGGGTCCTGGGATCGAGCCCCGTATCAGGCTCCCTGTTCAGCAGGAGGCCTGCTTCTCCCTCCTCCCACTCCCCCTGCTTGTGTTCCCTCTCTCGCTGTGTCTCTCTCTCTAATAAATAAATAAATAAATAATAAAAAAATGGAAATTCTGAAGGTGAAGAGTATAACAACTGAAATAAATAATTCACTATAGAGCTCAACATTAGAAGCAAGCTATGCAAAAAAACTGTAATTCCTCTGCTATTCCTGAATAAACTCATTTTTTACTTAAATAAAATTTCTCTTTGCTCTGTTTAGAGTTAACAGAGCAAAGCTGTATTGGAGCAAGGAAATGACAAGAGATAGTAACTAAAATCCAAGGAACAAATAAAGAAAAACACAAATCATAAGAATTTTAATGTAACAAGCTCTACAAATATACATTTTTCTCTCCTCTCACCTTCTTTAAAGACATAAAATTACATAAATAATAACAATGTACTACTGGGTTTGTGACACCTATAGAGGTACATGTATAACAGTAATAGCACAAAAAAGAATAGCACTATTCAAGAATTATGTTTCTATATCTCACTGCAATTAAGTTAGTATAAATTTTAAGCTGTATTGTAACTGGGAATAATTTCAAAAAATAGAGAAAAATTAATTAAATAAATTACAATGTTATACTAGGAAATATTCACTTAATTCAAAAGAAATCCATAAAAAAAATGTACAGAACAAAAAGGACATAAGATATATAGAAAATAAAAAGACAAAACATAGCTGTTACTCCATGTTACTAATAACATTAAATGTGAATGGGTTAAATAACCAAAGGTAGATTAACAGACTACATAAAAAAACAGAATCCAACTATATGTTGTCTGTAAGAGACACAATATAGATACAAAAATACAAATAGGTCAAAAGTAAAAGGAAGGGAAAAGGGAAAGTATCATGCAAATGACAACCATAATAAATATGGAGTGGCCATACTAATAGCACATAAAATAGAATGTTAAAAAATGTTAATAAAAATAAGAGGAACATTCTATAATGATAAAAGGATCAATCAATCAAGTACATATAAACAACTATAAATATATATAGGGTGCCAAAATACCTGAACAAAACTTGGAAGAAATGAAGAGAGAAAGAGACAATTCAAAAATAATAGTTGAAGACTTAAATACCCTAACTTTCAACAATGGATAGAACAAATAAGCACATCAACTTAATCTTCTAAAATAACATTCTAAATCAACTAGACCTAGCAGACATTTGTAGAACTCCATCCAACAAGAGTGCACATTCAGGGCACCTGGGTGGCTCAGTCGGTTGAACATCTGCCTTCAGCTCAGGTCACGGTCTGGGGTCCTGGGATCGAGCCCCACATCAGGCTCCCTGCTCAGCTGGGAGTCTGCTTCTCTCTCTCCCTCTGCCCCTCCCCGCTGCTCATGCTCGTGCTCTCTCTCTCTCAAATAAATAAAATCTTAAAAAAAAAAAAAAACTACTCTTTAAAGAGAGAATTGTGTTTTAAAAAAAAAGAGTGCACATTCTTCTTGAACACACAGAACATTCTCCAGGGTAGACCATATGCGGGCAATAAAACAAGCTTCAACATATAAAAGTGTAAGCATGCCTGGCTGGCTCAGTCAGTGGAATGTGCGACTCTTGATCTCAAGGTTGTAGGTAAAAGCCCGTTTGGTGTAGAGATTGCTTAATATATACGTGTGTATACTTATATATACGTGTGTGTGTGTCTAAGTATTAAAATTACACAACATATGTTTCCTGACAATGGAATGAAATTAGAAGTAAACGACAAAAAATTTGGAAATTCACAATGTGGGAATTAAACAAGAAACTACTAATAACAGTGGGTCAGGGAAAATCATAATAGAAATTGTAAAATACCTTGAAATAAGTGAATATAACAAATGAAAACATTATATACCAAATTTATCACAGGATGCAGTAAAAGTAGTATTTTGAGGAAAATGTATAGCTATAAAAAAAATAAGGTCTCAAATCAATACACTAATCTTCCACATTAAGACACTTGCAAGTAGAAGGACAAAGTAAAACCAAAGCAAGAAGGAAGAAAATAATAAAGAGCAGAAATTAAGGAAGTAGAAAGTCAAAAATAATAAAGAAAAATCAACTAAACAAAAATTCATTCTGGTAAAAGGCAAACTGAAGCACATAAAATTTTGCAAGAGTTTATTTGAGCATACACTGATTTGAACTGGGCAGTGCCAAACCAAAGGTGGTTAGAAGCCCTCCACTAACAGGAGATAGGAGCAAAGTTTTTATAGAGAAGATACTGAAGCAAAGCAAAACAAAGCAATTATTTGGTTATAGCTTAAGCACTTGCCTTATTTGGGGAGCCTCATTGGCTGTGATTAGTTGTTCTCTAGTTTAAATTTCTTGGATTTGAGTGTACTGCCTCTGGCTTAAGTTTTGGTTTGCTTATGTAAACTACCAAGGCATTAGAGTCAACTCTGTCTAATGGCCTCCTTGTTTTAAATACTTTTAACAGTGCTTTAAAAAGATCAACAAAATTGAAAAACCTTTAGCTAGACTGATCCAGAAATAAGAGAGAAGACTTAAATTACTAAAGTCAGAAATGGAAGAAGGGACACCACTATTGAATGTACAGAGGAAAAAAGGATGGGGTTATAAGGAAATAATGTGAACTGAATACCAACAAATTAGATAATCTAGATGAAATGAACAAATTCCTGGAAACATACAAACTACCAAAATTGATTCAGGAAAAAACAAGAGATATGAATAGACCTATTACAAGAGGTTGAATTAGTAATAAATTTACTCCAAAGAAAAGTCCAGGCCCAAATAGTTTGGTGAAATCTATCAAATGTTTAAATAAGAAATACAGCAATCTTTCACAAATTCTTCCTCAAAAGCCACACAAAGTCATCATGAGAAAAGAGAACTACAGACAATCTATCTAATAAATATAGATACAACAATCCTCAGTAAAATATTAGCAACAGATAAATAGTATTATACAAATAACAAAGTGGGATTTACCCAGAAAATCCAAGATTAATATCTGAAAATCAATTAATGTAATACACTATATCAATAAAATGGACAAAACCACATGATGATCTCAACAGATGTGGCAAAAACACTTGACAAACCTAATAACCTCTCATGATAAAAACACTCAACAAACTAGCAATAGAAAGGAACTTCCTCAACCTAATAAAGGCCACCTGCAAAAAACCCACAACTAACACCAAGATTAATGGTGAAAAACTGAATACTTTTGCCCCAAGATAAGGAACAAAACAACATGTCTGCTGTTGCTACTTCTATTCCATATTTTATTGGCGATTCTAACGGTCAATTAGGAGAAATAAAAGTAAATAAAAGACATCCAGACTGGAAAGGAAGAAGCAAAACTATCTCTATTTGCAGATGGCATGATCTTGTATATAGAAAATCCTGAGAAATGCATAAAAATACTATTAAAATTAATGAACAAGTTTAATAGGTTACACGATACAAGATCAATATAAAAAAATAAGTTTTTATGTATACTTTAATAAACAATCTGTAAATGTGATTAAGAAATAAATTCCATTGGGCGCCTGGGTGGCTCAGTCGTTAAGCGTCTGCCTTTGGCTCAGGTCATGATCCCAGGGTCCTGGGATCGAGCCCCACATCGGGCTCCCTGCTCCGCGGGAAGCCTGCTTCTCCCTCTCCCACTCCCCCTGCTTGTGTTCCCTCTCTCGCTGTGTCTCTCTCTGTCAAATAAATAAATAAAATCTTAAAAAAAAAAAAAAAAAAGAAATAAATTCCATTTATGATAGCATGAAAAAGAATAAAATGCTTAGCAATAAGCTTAACAAAAAAATACAAAACTTGTACTCTGAAAACTAAAAATTTTTGAAAGAAATTAAAGACCTAAGTAAATGAAAAAGACAGCCTATCTGCAAGGACTGGGAAACTTAATATTGTTAAGATGGCAATATTTCCCAAATTGACCTACCAATTCTACACAATCCCTATCAAAATTAACCTGGCTTCTTTGCAGAAATCAGCAAGATGATCCTAAAATTTATAAGGAAATGCAAGTGACCCAGAATGGTCAAAAATTTTTTCCAAGAACACAAAATTAGAGGGCTCACATTTCTTGATTTCAAAACTTACTACCAAGCTACAGTGATCAAAACAGTACAGTATCAGCATAAGGATAAATATAGATCAATGAAATAGAATTGAAAGCCCAGAAATAAACCCCCACATTCATGATCAATTGATTTTTGAAAGGATGACAAGAAAATTAATGGATTTTCAACAAATGGAGCAGGGACACCTGGATATGCACATGAAAAGGAATGAAGTTAGATTCCCATCTTACATCAGTCACAAAAGTCCAAGTGGACCATATGTGTCAATGTAAGATAAAACTATAAAACTCAGAAGAAAACATAGGAGTGCATCCTTGTGAAACTGAGTTACATAGATTTCCAGATATGACACCAAAAGAAAAAAAATTGATAAACTGACCAAAACTCACAACTTCTGTGCTTCAAAGATCATCATCAAGAACATGAAAAGACAACCCACAGAATGGAAGAAAATTTTTCTAAATCCTGTATCTGAAAAAAGATTTGTATCTAGAATATATAAAAAACACTTATCTCAATAATAAAAAAAAAATTAAAAATGGCAGAGGATCTGAATATTTTTCTAAGATATTCATATGATCAATAAACACATGAAAAGATGCTCAACATTATTAGCCATTAAGGAAATGCAAGTCCAAAGTGTAAGAGAGCACCACATACTCATAAGGGTATATTCAAAAAGAGAAATAAAAACAGGCATTGGAGAAGATGTAAAGGATAGGAACCCATGTACATTGCTGGTGGAAATATAATATTATCCAGATGTTTTTGAGGAGTTTTGAAACTCTCAAAATGTTAAAAATAAAGTTACCATATAACCCAACAATTCTACTCCTAGGGATATACCCAAGAGAATTTGAAACATATGTCCATGTAAAGACTTGTACACGAATGTTCACAGCAGCATTATTCATAATAGCCAAAAATAAAAAATATATCAAATGTCCATTAATTGATGAATGGATAAGTAGAGATGCAGTACATCCATACAATGGAATATTATTCTGCAATATAAAGGACTTAAGAACTGATACAAACTTTTTTTTTTTTTTTAAGATTTTATTTATTTATTTGACAGAGAGACACACAGCGAGAGAGGGAACACAAGCAGGGGGAGAGGGAGAGGGAGAAGCAGGCTTCCCACGGAGCTGGGAGCCTGATGCGGGGCTCGATCCCAGGACCCTGGGATCATGACCTGAGCCAAAGGCAGACACTTAACGACTGAGCCACCCAGGCGCCCCTGATACACACTTTATTGCAGCATTATTTACAATAGTGAAGATATAGAAGTAGCCCAAGTGTCCATCAACAGATGAATGGATAAAGAAGATGTGGTACACATATACAGTGAAATATTACTCAGCCATAAAAAAGTATGAGATCTTGCCATTTGTGACAACATGGACAGATCTAGATTATATAATGCTAAGTGGAATAAGTCAGAGAAAGACAAATACCCTATGATTTCATTTATATGTGGAATCTTAAAATCAAAATAAATGAATAAACAAACAAAAAAGCAGAATCAGACATATAAATAGAGAAAACTAATAGTTGCCAGAGGGAAGAGGGGTGGTGGGGTAGGCAAAATGAGTGAAGGGGAGTGGGAGATACAGGCTTCCAGTTATGAAGTAAGTCACAGGAATAAAAGGTACAGCATAAGGAATATAGTCAATGATATTGTAATAGCATTGCATGGTGACAGATGGTAGTTAACATTTGTGGTGAGCACAGCAAAATACAGAGTTGTTGAATCACTATGTTGTATACCTGAAACTAATGTAACATCATGTGTCAACTATACTCAAATTTTTTATACTCAATTTTTTAAAAAAAGTTTTCCAAAATAGAAAAAAAAAGGATACATGTTATGCCATAGACAAAACTTGAAAACATTATGCTAAGTGAAAGGAACCAGTCATAAAAGACCACATATTATATGATCCCAGAATAGGAAAGTCTATAGAAACAGAAGGCATACCATTGCATTAGTGGTTGCTTAGGACTAAGGGAGAATGAGGAGATTGGAGAAAATTTGGGAGTGACTGCTGATGCATACAGGGTTTCTTTCTGGGGTGATGAAAATGTTCTGAAATTAGATAGTGGTGATAATTGCACAACTCTGTGAATATACTAAAAATCACTGACTTACACTTTAAATGTGTAAGTGTAAATATGCTGTGAACCATATTGCAACAAAGCGATTTTAAAAATTAAAAATTTTAATTTTAATTAAAAATTTATTTTAAATATATGTAATTTAAAAATACATATTCAAATTCTGTATGAGAAAATTTTCAGAAGACTCTTGGAGGCCCAAAAATAGACTTAAAGAAATAGAGAAACATTCCTTTTCATGAATAAGACCAATCAACTTAAAAAAGAAGGAGGGGTGCCCTGGGTGGCTCAGTTGGTTCAGCTCCAAATGTTGTTTCAGCTCCAACTCTTGATTTGAGCTCAGGTTGTGACCTCAGGGTCATGGGATGAGGCCCTGCGTCGGGCTCTGTGCTCAGTAGGGAGTCTGCTTCTTTCTCTCTCTCTCTCTCTCTTTCTCTCTCTCTCCCTCTCTCTCCCTCCCTCTGCTCCTCCCCCTCCTCACATGCTCTAAAATAAATAAACCTTGTTTAAAAAATGGAGAAAAAAAGTAAAGATAAAAGCTGAAGAAAATTTTTCATTTGTTGTGTGTAAATAAACCTTTTAATAAATGAAACTGTGACTACAGATTGCGACTATCAAAAAAAAAAGATAAAAAGATAAAAAATAAAATATACAGTAGCCCCTGGCTTATCTGTGATTTCACTTTCCATGGTTTTAGTTATCCACAGTTAACCATGGTCCAGAAACAGATAATATATCATTAGAAGGTCAATAGTAGCTTCACGCTACATCACAATGCCAATAGCATTCACCTCACTTCATCTCATTACATAGGCAATTTATTATCTCACATCATAAGAAGGGTGAGTACAGTAAATAACATATTTTGAGAGAAAGATCACATTCACAAAGCTTATTATGTTATAACTGTTCTATTGTTATTAATCTCTTATTGTGCCTAATTTATAAATTAAACTTTATCATAGGTATGTAGGTATAGGAAAAAAAATATACACAGGGTTCAATACTATCCGGGTGTCAGGCAACCACTGGTGGTCTTGGAATGTATCCTCCATGAATAAGGAGTGACTACTGTACTAGAATAAATTCCAAATGGAACATAGCTCAAAAGAAGGGAACCATACGCAATTACTTGAAGAAAATGTAAGAGAATTCCTTTATAATCTTAGAGCAAGAAAAGCATTTCTCACTGATACAAAAGCTCACAAATTCAACTACATTTTTAGAAAAATGTGATGTAAAATACATGATAAATACAGTCAAAGCCACATAAAAACTAGGAGAAAAATACTTCCAACTTATACCACAAAGCACTACTCTTCCTAATATATAAAATAACCTTTAAAACTTAAGAAAAAGACCAAAACACAAAAGAAAAATAAACAAAAGACATGGACAATTCATGGGGGGGGGGGGGGAAGCATACTGTCCTTGAACAAATGGAAAAAATGTTCAATTTTATTCATATTTTTTAAAAATATAAATTAAAACTATACTAAAAAGTATAAAAGCTTGACAATATATTCATCAGGTTGTGGAAAAATAACTATTCTCATATAGTGCTGTTAAAATTGGAAAATGATACAAATCTTACAGAGGACAATTTTGTAAAACCAAAATTATATATGCCTTTATAATTTATCCAGCAATTGTACTTTAGGGAGTCTTTCCTAAAGATAAACCCCCATCAAAACTAAACAATATATGCACCAAAGTTATTCACTGTAGGATCACTTGCCACAACAAAATATTGGAAACAACCCAAATGTCCATCAATAGAGAATTGATTGAATAAATACTGGTATACACACAATGGAGTTATACAGATATTTTTAAAAAGAATTAAAAATCTCCATGAACTGACACAGAGTGATTTTCAAGGTATATTGTTAAGAAACAAAGATGGTACAAAAAAGGTACACAGCATACTATCTTCCGTATAAGAAAGAAGGTAGAGTAAGAATATACATATGTGCTTGGTAATATTTATAAAACAAAAAAGGAGTATCTTGTTTTATGTGCTTCACTTTATTGTGCTCCTCCCCCTCCTCACACGCTCTAAAATAAATAAATCTTGTTTAAAAAATGGAGAAAGGTCTGCTTCTCCCTCTCCCCCCTGCTCCTGCTCTCTCTCACTCTCTCTCTCTCAAATAAAATGAATGAAATCTTTGGGAAAAAAAAAAAAAGAAGGCATGTCAAAAGCTGAGACAGGCCGAAAGCTAGGCTTCTTCCGCTAGCCCAGCTGTGACTGCAAAGGAAAAGTTCCTGAACATTTAAATTAAAAATACTACTCCACTAAACACACAAATGATAAGAAAGTGAAACAGCCTTATTGCTGATGTGGAGAAAATTTCAGTGCTCTGGATAGAAGATCAAAACAGCCACAACACTCCCTTAAGCTAAAGCCTAATCCAGGGCAAGTCTCTAACTCTTCTATTCTATGAAGGCTGAAAGAAGTGAGGAAGCTATCCAAGAGAAGCTGGAAGCTAGCAGAGGTTGGGTCATGAGGTTTAAGGGAAGAAGCTTAAACATAACACAAAAGTGCAAGGTGAAGCAGCAAGTGCTGATGTAGAAGCTGCAGCAAGTTACCCAGAAGATCTAGCTAATTAATAAACGTGGATACACGAAACAACAGATTTTCAATGTAGACAAAATAGCCTTCTAGTAGAAGAAAAAACCATTTAGGACTTTCATAGCTAGAAAGAAGTCAACGCCTGGCTTCAAAGTTTCAAAGCACAGGATGACTCTTGTTAGGGGATTATGCAACTAGAGACTTGAAGTTGAAGCCAGTGCTCATTTACCATTCCAAAAATCCCAAAGCCCTTAGGAATTATGCTAAATCTACTCTGTCTGTGCTCTATAAATGGAACAGCAAAGCCTAGATGACAGCACATTTGTTCACAACATGATTTACTGAGTATTTTAAAACCACTGTTGAGACCTACTCAGAAAAAAAGATCCCTTTCCAATTACTGCAGACAATGCACCTGGTCACCCATGAGCTCTGGCGGAGATGTACAAGATAAATGCTGTCTTCCTGCCTGCTAACAGAGTATCCATTCTGCAGTCCATGGATCATGGAGTATAGATGATGCTTAAACAATGTGGGGTTGGGGTACCAACTGCTCATGTAGTTGAAAATCTGTGTATAACTTCTGACTCCCCAAAAACTTAACTGCTCATAGCCTACTGTTGACAGAAAGCCTTACCAATAACAGAAACAGTTGATTAACACATATTTTATGCTATATGTATTATATACTGTATTCTTATGATATAGTTAGAGAAAATAAAACATTAAGAAAATCATAAGGAAGAGAAAATACACAGTACTGTGCTATATTCATTGAAAAAAATCCATGTACAAGTGGACCTGCAAAGTTCAAACCCATGTTGTTCAAGGGTCAATTATAATTTTGACTTTCAATTCTTACTCTTTAAGAACTGTATATTTCATAAGGCTATCACTGTCAAAGACAGTTATTCCTCAGATGGATCTGGGCAAAGTACATTGAGAACTTTGTAGAAAGGATTCACCATTCTAGGTGCCATAAAAACATTTGTGATTCACAGGAAGAGGTCAAAATATTAACATTAACAGGAATTTAGAAGAAGTTAACTCCAACCCTCATGGATGACTTTGAGGGTCCAAGACTCCAGTAGAGGAAGAAAGGGCAGATGTGGGGGAAATAGCAAGAGAACTAGAATTAGAACTGGAGCCTGAAGATGTAACTGGATTGCTGCAATCTCTTGATAAAACTTGAATGAATGAGGAAAGAAAGTGGTTTCTTGAGATAGAAACTACTCCTGGTGCAGATGCTATGAAGACTGTTGAAATGACAACAAAGGATTTAGAGTATGACATAAACTTAGTTGATAAAACAGCGGCAGGGTTTGAGAGGACTGACTCCAATTTTGAAAGAATTTCTACTTGTGGGTAAAATGCTATCAAACAGCATCACATGCTACAGAGAAATCATCGGTGAGTCAATTGATGTGGCAAATTTCATCATTGTCTTATTTTAAGAAATTGCCACAGTTATCTTAAAAACATAACCAAAAATAAAATGGGCCCCTGGGAGGCACAGTCGGTTAAGTGTCTAACTCTTGGCTTTGGCTCAGATCATGATCTCAGGGTTGTGGGGTCAAGCCCTGCATCAGGCTCCAAGCTCAGCAAGGAGTGCACTAAAGTTTCTCTCTCCCTCTGCCCCTCCCCATACTCGCTTGTGCTCTCTCTCTCTAAAATAAATAAATAAATCTTTAAAAAAAAGAATATTTGTTTTTTTTGGTTTTTTTAGTTCCTTTAGGCATAACGTTAGGTTGTTTATTTGAGATTTTTTTTTGCTTTTTCAGGAAAGCCTGTATTGCTATATACTTTCCTCTTAGAACTGCTTTCACTGTCTCAGAGATTTTGGACCATTGTGTTTTCACATTCATTCGTCTCTATGTACTTTTTGGTTTCTTCTTTGATTGCTTCATTGACCCATTAATTGTTTAGTATCATGTTGTTTAGTCTCCATGTGTTTGTGTTTTTTTCCAGTTTTTTTCCTTGTGATTTATTTCTAGTTTCATACTGTTGTGGTCAGAAAAGATTCATGCTATGATTTCAATCTTCTTAAATTTATTGAGGCTTGTTTTATGGTCTAATATGTGATCTATTCTGGAGAATGTTCCATGTGCACTTGATAAAAATGTGTATTCTTTTGTTTTGGAATGGAATGTTCTGTATAGATCTGTTATGAACATCTGGTCCAATGTCTCATTCAAAGACATTGTTTCCTTAATAATTTTCTGTCTGAATGATCTCTCCATTGAAGCAAGTGGAGGATTAAAGTCCCCTGCTATTATTGTATTACCATCAATTTCTTTCTTCATGTCCATTAATATTTGCTTTATGTAGGGGTGCCTGGGTGGCTCAGTCGTTAAGCATCTGCCTTCGGCTCAGGTCATGGTCCCAGGGTCCTGGGATTGAGCCCCACTTCGGGCTCCCTGCTTGGCAGGAAGCCTGCTTCTCCCTCTCCCACTCCCCCTGCTTGTGTTCCCTCTCTCTCTGTGTCTCTCTCTGTCAAATAAATAAATAAAATCTTTAAAAAAAAATGTTTGCTTTATGTATTTAGATGTCCAGTGTTGGGCATCTAGATATTTACAATTGTTACATCCTCTTGTTGGATTGATCCCTTTATTATGAAACATCTTTCTTTGTCTCGTACATTCTTTGTTTTAAAGTCTATTTTGTCTGATGTCAGTGTTGGTTTGCTGGCCCTTTTTTTTTTTCTGCTTCCATTTGCATGGTGAATGTTTTGCCATCCCTTCATTTTCAGTCTATATGCGTCTTTAGGTTTGAGGTAAGTCTCTTTTGGCAGCACATAGATTGGTCTTGTTTTTTTATCCATTCTACTGCTCTATGTCTTTTGATTGGAGCATTTAGGCCATTTACATTTATTTTTTTAGGCCATTCACATTTAAAGTAATTATTGATAGGTATATACTTAATTTAAAAAACTGTTGTACTTAATATAAAAAATTGGTTTTCCGGTTGTTTTTGTGGTTCTTCTTTGTTGTTCTTCTCTTGCTCTCTTTGTGAATGATGAATATCTATAATGTTTTGTTTAGCTTTCTTTCTCTTTATTTTTTGTGTATCTATCATAGGTTTTCAGTTTGTGGCTACCATAAGATTCATATATAATACACTAAGTAAATAGTCCATATTAATCTGATGGCCAATGTTTTTCTTTTTCCTCTTCTCTTTCTACTCCCTTCTCCACATTTTATGTACATGTTGTCATATTTTACATCTCTTTATTCATATTTTTCTTATGTCCAAATATGGCCATTTCTTTTCTACCTAAAGAAGTCCCTTTATTATTTCTTGTAAGGTTACTTTCGTTTTGATAAACTCCTTTACCTCTTGTTTGTCTGGGAAACTCTTTATCTCTCCTCCAAATCTGAATGATAATCTTAACAGGTGGAGTATTCTTGGTTGTAGGATTTTCCTTTCATGTACTTTGAATATATCATGCCACTCCCCTCTGGCTTGCAAAGCTTCTGCTGAAAAATCAACAGGTAGTCTTACAGGTTTTCCCATGGAGGTAACTTTGTTTCTCTCTTGCTGCTTTTAGGATTTCTCTCTTTATCTTTAAGCTTTGACATTTTAATTATTATGTGCTGTAGTATGGACCTCCTTGAGTTCATCTTGTTTGGAACTATCTGTGCTTCTTGGACTTGAATGTCTATTTCCCTCCCTAGGTTAGAGAGATTTTTCAGTTATTATTTCTTCAAATAGGTGTTCTAAACCTTTCTTTCTTCTTCGTCTAGGACCCCTATAAGGTGAATTTGCTTGTTGTTATTCAACAGATCTCTTAATCTATCCTCCTTTTTAAAAAATCTTTTCTCTTTTTGCTGTTCAACTTGTGTGTTTTCTATTACCCTGTCTTCCAGATCACTGATATTTTCTTCTGCATCCTCTAAACACTGTTGATTCCCTCTAGTGTGCTTTTTATTTCAGTTATTGTATTCTTCAGTTCTGATTCATTCAATATTTTCTATACTTTATTGAAGGTCTCACTAAATTCTTTCATTCTTTTCTCTAGCCCAGGGAGTATTTTTTACAATCATTACTTTAAATTCCTTATCAGGCATATTGCTTATCTCTGTTTCATTTAATTCTTTTATTGAGGTTTTTTTCTTTCTTTTGGAACATATACTTCTGTCTTCTCATTTTGCTTGATTTTCTGTGTCTGTTTCTATGGATTAGATGAAATGGCTTGCTACATCTCCTAAAGTTGAAGGAATTGTCTTGTGTATGGTGACCCCTATACAGACTGTGTGTCCTTGATGACTTTGTTGGCTGGCTCAAGCTGTGGATGTATACACTAGTTACTCTTTTAAATTTTGACTTTTTACAGAGCGAAATTTAAAAAAATGAAACCGAAAAGGAAAAGAATTGGAACAAAATAAGACAAACTTTTCAAAGTTAAAAAAAAAAGTAAAAATTAAAAAAAATAAAAAACAACAACACAAAACTGCAACTTTTTTCGGTGCCCCAGCACCACAGGACAGCTGGTATGGGCTTACGGACCCTGGACTCACTGAGGTTGCAAGCTCACAGTGAGCCAGACCGTGCTCCAGTCTGAGCTTTTAAGGTGGAGGGGAAGAGTATGCTCCCACAACTCCTCAGCCCTTTTAAACTGTAGCTTTTCTTCTGTGCCGCAATGCAAATGGGGCTGGTGTGGCCTTCAGGACTGTGGGCTTACTGAGGTCACAAAGTCTCTCTGATGATCTGACCCACCAGTTATGGAGTCAGAACCCTCCAATTACAGCACCCAACCCTGCCCCTTATGGTGGCCAAACCCTGCTCTGGTCTGGACCCTCAAGGTGGAAGAGGAGGGAGCGTTCCTGCAGTTCTCTCCCCTCTAAAACTGTGGCTTTTCTTCTGCATGCCAGGGCATCTAGGGCTGGGGTGGGTCTGTGGACCCTGGACTCACTGAAGTCACAAGTCCACTGAGATGACCAGACATGCCCACCACGGTGTCTGGACACTGCTCCAGTCCAGGCTTCCAAGGAGAACATAAACCATGTTGTTCTCTAGTCTCTCTGACCTGGAGAGCTTTCTCACAACTCCTCCACCACTTGGCAGAGTTCTAGTGTTGTCTCTTATATGCTAGTTACTCTTTTAAACCATGGTTTTTCTGTGCACAAGGACAGAGGGATCTGTTCTAGGTCCCTCAATACTATCCCTCACCATTGCAGCATTGGGGGTGGGGGTTCCCTTTGTTACCATATCTCTATCTCTCTTGTTGTTCTCTTTGGTTGTTTGGTAGTTGTTCAGTCAGCCCACATTTCTTCTTCAGGAGGAATTGTTCTATTAATAGGTGTAATATTGTGGGTTCCATGTAGGAGGTGAGTTCTGAGTCTTCCTACAGAACTCTTAGGTATAGTTATTTTTAATATGTCTCTCGTTAGCTTTTATATAAAGTTAAAAGTGATTTACAAACTACTATTACATTCAGAAACCTGAATTTGACTAGAAATTTACCTTTACCAGTGAGTTTTATACAGTCATGTATTTTTACATTGTTAATTAGCATCCTTTCATTTCAGCACGAAGAACTCCCTTTACCATTTCTTAGAAAGCACATCTAGTGGTGGTGAACATCCTCAGCTTTTGTTTGGCAAAGTCTTTCACTCTTTGTTTCTGAAGGACAGCACTGCCACACATAGTATTCTTGACTGGCAGTTTTTTCTTTCAGTATTTTGAATTTATCATACCATTAATCCAGGCCTGCAAAGTTTCTGCTGAGAAATCCACCAGAAGCCTCATGAGTTTCCTTGTATACGACAAGCACCTTTTCTCTTGCTGCTTTCAAAATTCTGATTCTTTGATTTTTGACAGTTTGATAATAATGTGTCCCAGTGAAGTCCTCTTTGGGTTATATCTGTTTGGGGTCCCCTTTAGCTTCATGTACATAGATGTCCATATCTTTCCCCATATTTGGGATATTTTTAGCCATTATTTCTTTAAAGAGACTTTCTGCCACCTTCTATCTTCTCCATCTTGGATTCCAATATGTATACATTGTTTTGCTTGATAGTGTTCCATCAAGAGTCACATGCTCTACTGACTAAGCCAACCAGGTACCACTTTTCCTAATTTGTTTTGTTTTGTTTTCTTTCCTATCAATATTAGGACTAATCAAGCCTTCCTTTTTGCTGTAGTTGCTAGAAAACTCAGAACCAAAGTTGGCTACAGGAACTGTACATGACTTAAAGACATGCATGTTTATGTACCAACTTTTGCTTTAGTTTTACATTATAATCTTATTTTCGATTTCCCATTATCTCAATTGTCCTTTACTATTCTCTTATACATTATAAAATATGTTTTTTATAAAGCACCTCAAATCCTTTTTGAAAGAAGTTTAGAGAAAATTGATAAGTAGGCAAATAAATTAAAAGGCCACTGTAACATTTAGCTTATTACTTTAAAACAACTCTCTTCTTACCTAGTGTCTATTCCCACCACTACTACCTTAGTCAAAGAAAACAAACAAGATGTTCCCTTAGGGTATCTTTAATGTTCAGGATTCTATATATGCATTTTCTCCCCAACTTCACAAACACAATAGTGAAGAAAACAGAACTTACCAGATAAACAATATGCAGATCATTCTCTAAAACAAAGCCCTTCATTGCCCTTTGGAGGTCAGCAAAAATATCTAAAGTATCAGTTGGAGAAAGTGAAGAAGAAAGAGTTGCTGAACCGAGATGTGTTGGATGATACACTTTTCCTGGTTGGGGGCGGGAATAGGGAAATAATGAACCAAGTGTTAAAAATAAAATAAAACACTGTCTTTCTGTATTCTGTAATTAACCTTTTAGTCTCTGATAAATTTTGCCCAATGCATGGATATTTATGAGCAGATTCTATGCTAATTATCTGATGTTGCTAAATGCAACACTGACATTAAAATTGATTCATATACCACTTGAAAAACCAGTTTCCTTTTAGAGTGTTTGAAAAGTCAATTTCCTTTTACTAGGCAGTCTTAAGTCACTAAAGATGAAAAAGTGAGTAAACTGCAATTAAGAAGTCACATTTACCTTCTGTTCCATCACTAGCTTCAGTAATTTGGATGAATTCGTTTTCCAGGAGCCACATTACACAGGCCTCAATTGCTCCAAGTTGAAAAGAATCTTGGTTCTTCTGGATTCCCAGCTTCCCTTCTTTCATACTTGCAGCCAAAAATGTGCAAGAAGCATAAGTCTGCATATCTTGTGATGTACTTGCCACTCCACCAACTATTATCTGATAAAAGAGGTTTGAAATTTTTTGTAACTATTTAACAAGACATGCAGGCCCTCATGATATAAAAGAAGTGATTTTGTTCTCTTAAAATATTCTCAGCATCTTAATGTAGAGACTCTTAATTAACTCTTCCATCATCATTCATTATACATGTAGATAACATTTACTGACAACATCAAAAATTTCCTTAAAAGTAGATACAACATTTTCTCATAAATGAAAATAAATGAATCACTATCTATCTGAAATGTAGGAACTAACAACAACAGTTCCCTCTGAAATGTGTGGGCATATAGGAATGCTAGTATTGAATATTTCCCACCCAGAAAGGGAATGGGAATGGGTATAGAAAAAGTGAAGTCAGTTGTGTCCTGTGGAAATCATCTTCCCACAACTATGTTAAATATACTAATTAATTAAATGCACTAATTTTTCCCTTGCCTTCTTCCATTTAATACATATTGAAACATACCAAATCATCCTAAACAGAGCTACCCTACACTTTTTAATGACCACAAAACATAGTTTTACCATTTACCATTTACTGATTAAATGGCTATGTGTTTTGTTCTGGGGCTTGCTTGTTTTTTAATCTTAGTAGGTATGTCCAAGTTGCCCTCCCAAAAGAGTTTCAGCAGTATATGAGAATGCCTACTTTCTCTATCCTTACCAACCCCATGTTATTGTTTTCCTTTTTTTTTTTTTTTCAAATGGAGAGCTAAGTGGCGGGGGGGGAAGTATGAGCACAGGTATTGGTAACCCCAGTACCAGTACTGAAGCCAAGAGCAAGGCATGCTGGTATATGAACAGAAAACTTTTCTGGATGACACAAAACACTTAAAATAAAGAGTCTGGTTACCTTTGAGGACACAAAGGAGAAAGTTTTATTTTTCACTTTAGATCTTTCCATGTTGTTTGAAACTTCTAAGCATATCTATTTGTAATTTTATTTTTTATTTTTTTAAAAGATATTATTTATTTATTTGACAGAGAGAGAGTGAGAAAGCACAAGCAGAGAGAGTGGCAGGCAGAGGGAGAGGGAGAAGCAGGCTCCCCACTGAGCAGGGAACCCGATGCAGGACTGGATCCCAGGACCCTGAGATCACAACCTGAGCCGAAGGCAGCCGCTTAACCGACTGAGCCATCCAGGTGCCCTAATTTGATTTTATTTTAATGTCATAGGTATTATCTGGATGAAAGAACTACAGTCCATTTCTGTCATCTTTTTTAAAAATTCAGAAAATAGGGGTACCTGGGTGGCTCAGTTGGTTAAGTGTCCAACTCTTGATTTCAGCTCAGGTCATAGATAATAAAGTATATCTAAAAAAATTTTTAAAAATCATCTGGCATTTGGGTTTTAATCCACTGTTTTGAAATGTACTGCTATAGCACTAGCTGTATTAAACTCCAGGAAATAACTTAAATAGAAGACATTCAGACTTGGGGAGACTATAAACAATCTCATAAAGAAACACAAAGATAAGATTTTTCTTCCCATATTTAAGTACTACCATCATATTATAAGCACAAAAGAACAAATGGAAATTTAGTGAACTCTTTCTTACCTCCAGAATAGCTCTTATCATGCTCGCAGTTACTTCTTCTCCTTCTCGTCTTTGCAAACAGCTACGAACAGGTTTTAGAGATCCCTGAAGTAGAGCAATGCCTTTTGATTTTTCAGAGTTCTTACAAACTAAGATACTCTCACCTATAACCAAAAAACCATACATTTGCAAATTCCCAACATATTTCCTTAAGATACTTGCCAAAGAGAATTTCAAATGTCTTGCTTAAAAAGAACGTAATAGATGATAGTGGTTATTATGGTCATAGAATTATTGCTGATGCTTTCATTCTCTGAACTCTGGATTGAAGGGGATCCGAATATGCCACACCAAAATATGCCACTTTGGCATAAGGATTATTTTGACCTGAAGGCACTTAGGAAACAGAAAGAGCTCTTTGCCTTCACCCTGCTTGCCTAGAAGCAAGATATAAATTTCTCTTTGTGAAGGTGTTCCTCTTATCACTTACTACTGAACAGAAAGTGAGCACCAAGGTGGGTCTGCGTAATCCTTTCTAAATAATCCTTAACTGATGAATTGTTGAACACTACATCTGAAAATAATGATGTACTCTTTGTTGGCTAATTGAATTTAAATAAAAAAAATAATCCTTAACTTCCATTAGTTTCCACTATATATTTACCTTCCTACAGTTTACCACCCCTCAAAGCCCAAATCCCTTTTCTGTTGCCTTGTCACTTCTCAATTCTATTGCCTTTTGTTAAAAGGGTATAAAGTCTCTAACATCTAACTGCTTCTTTGGATCTTCACTGTTTTTCTATAAAGGCCTCTGTGTATGTAAAAAATGAAAACATTAATATCAAATAAAATATGTAGGCCTTCTCTCCAATTAATCTGTCATTTGTCAGTTTAATTTGTAGGCACTAGCCATAGAACCTAAGCAGGCACAGGAAAAGATTTTTTCCTTCCATACAGAAGTAACTATTCTTACTAATTAAATATATAATAATAATAATAATAATAGAGGTATTTTGAAAACTATAAAGAAAAATGCAAATGCAAAATACTACTAGTTATATATGATAATATAAATTCAAAAATATTTATAGAAACCTAGAAATTACATTATAACATTCACTAATCTAAACACTTTAGGTTATTGTGACAATCAAATGAATAAAAATATGTGACAGCACTTACACATTATAAACATATACAAATATACAACTTATACAAACATAAATACTATTACAGCAATTACAACTAGAGAAAACCATAATTTTTTTTTCAGAAATGAATCCAATAGTAGGGGAAAAGAAGCAAGTAAGTAAGATGTTCAAGGGGCAAAAGGAAGGCCACTTGCATTAGAGAAAGCCAAAAGTGGCATTGTGGTGGAGTATACTAACCATTCTAGGCAGAGAGAAAGTGCTGCTTTCCTAACACTGACTGCCAAATTGAGAACCAAGATAGAATAAAGATAAGGGACTATAAACTTAATGACTATTGATTATTTATCCCAGATATAATTACAAAAAGATGGTATCATCAGACAAACAACAATAAAAAACAGGTAAATAAAATGTCTCACCAGGTTCTTGCAAGCACGACAAAATAGCCCAGCATAAGACAAAAAATTATCTACAAAAGGTAACAACTAGCATTAGCAGCAAAGTAAAAATGTCATCTAGGGCTGTTCAAACCACTTTCAGGTTTTGATTCTTCAACAAAATGGACAACCCTTTTTCAAGATGAAGCAAGATTTATGAAAATGCCCAAATTAATGGCAATATATACAGTCCAGGTTCCTGCTCCCACCCATCTGAGGAGGTTCTATCTATACCACAATAGAGAAGTCAATTAGAATCAAACCAATTATTACTATTTAACTTACAAGTCACTATTTTTGCACAAAGCACCAATGTCTTATACTGGAAGGTTCTAGGAATTCCACAAAAAGATTAAAATATCATCTAAATAAAACACTATTAACTGTCTAGGAAATATTAAGATCATTTATCGGATGTGAGGGCGATCTGGCTGCGACATCTGTCACCCCATTGATCGCCAGAGTTGATTCGGCTGATCTGGCTGGCTAGGCGGGTGTCCCCTTCCTCCCTCACCGCTCCATGTGCGTCCCTCCCGAAGCTGCGCGCTCGGTCGAAGAGGACGACCTTCCCCGATAGAGGAGGACCGTTCTTCGGTCAAGGGTATACGAGTAGCTGCGCTCCCCTGCTAGAACCTCCAAACAAGCTCTCAAGGTCTATTAAGATCATTTATCAAATGCAAAGAAGGTACAAAGATGCTACACAATCCAAAAAGCATGACCAAGTATGCATATCTTTGTAATTGATATGAAACACTATATTCACACATTCCCCACTTGTTGGAAGTTCTGAGCAAGCCATATGCCATCCTGAAATGGAGCATTATACAAAGTCAAAATCTCAGAAGTTTACAAGACCTCAAAAACAAAGTTATTGTGGTATATTTTAGTTTTGTTTAAATGTTATCTAATTTAAGGCTTGATAATTTGGCCAGGGCACCAACCTTCCAATCATTCTTCCCCATGAGAAAGAGAAGTACAATCTAAGAATGTAGCAAGGCAAATAAAACCTCCTTATCTTCTGCATTACCTTAAAGACCCTCTGACCCTAAAAGAAAGCAGCTGTGTAAGATGAACTTATCCTTCACCCTCCAGAGTTATGAGTCTACTAAGAAATCAGAGTTGAGGAAAGGTCAGAGGGAAGCAAGTAGGAATAGGAAGTATTTTAGTCTCTTCCCCTAACCTTCTTTAAACACATGTAACCTGCATATTTTATAGGCAAAGTAAGAGACAGAAGCAGGATAAACTTCTTTGATGACTATAATAGGGGAAATCCAATGAGTTGGAAGTTTTGTTTTTTTTTTAATCATTAGAATTTTTAGGCTTTAAAGAGTAGGCAGCCCAATGACCCTGCAGGGATTACAGATGGATGAGTCATTTGTTACTGGAGCTGAAACAGAGAGCCATTCTTTCATTTTTCCTTTAATAAAATCCCTACATGTTAGTTGGGCATATGGTCTCCCTCGCAGTTGGGGAAAGTAACTGTGTGATAAGTTCTGGCTGATTGTATGTGAGGAGAAATATTCCGTGCAACTCCTGAGAAGTGCCCTTAAAGGGTAGGCTGTGCACTTTACTTCCTCATCTCTCCTTCCTGATGGTTGAAATGAAGATGTGATGACAAAGCCAAGTTATTCTAAAAGTCACTTCCTCGGATACTATCCAGCTTTTTGTGCCCAGAATATCCCACTTATTTTCCCATTAAGACTTTCCCTTTTCTCCTAGGTACCCTAATTTCTCTTCAGCAGCCACAGAACTGTTTATCTGTTTATTTGACATATAGTGTAATACTGGAGTCAATAAACTACATCCCAGAGAAGATGGAATGACAGAGAATGTTCCCCTGAAAGTTCTTTAATGTTAGAAGACTTAAAACAATTTTGTCACACCCAGAATAATGTACCAGGTAGGAAATAGTATTTGCTGCTATCTTGATATCTAATTAAACAAACCTCTTCCTCATTGCTTAAGACAAAACTTCTGTCTGGTTTGTGGTAAGGTTATCATTACTTGTTGACACAAGAAACTAAAAAGTTGTTTTCAGAATCAGCACCAATTTAGAGAGAAAACGATAGTATGTAAAGTTCCTATTCCCAAACTGTGAGAGTATTTCCCAGCTCTCAGCATCTTTATTTGAAGTCTTAGACCAGTCACCTAAGCAGAACTAAAACCCATGAAAATGATTCCCTTCATTAGCACTAGATAGGTTATGCTGAAAATTAGAAATCATCTTCTAGCTAACGTGATAAGTCATTTTGACTAAAATATTAAGTCATTTCACTGTATAAAATGTAAAGAATATTTTGATTCTACATTAGTAGAAAATCAATGGTTGCTGATATATGAAAATTATAACTTACATTCATTATAAATATTAAGTAAATCAAAACATGACATTAGTGCTTTGGATAACAAAGAAATGCCGCATGATAAGAAATGAGTTGCCAGGCACTAGTCAAATTTCAAGTAGACTGACACTGTCCTTCAGCAATGCTATTACAATTAAATTCAAACTCACTTACCTACTGTGTCTACCCCTTTCCTGCCAGCACGACCAACCATCTGCTTATAAGTAAGAATATCTAGAGGTTGACCACTGAAAATAGGAGTCCGAATAATTACACGACGTGCTGGTAGGTTCACCCCAGATGAAAGAGTAGAAGTTGCTGCCAAAACCCGAATCTGACCTTGACGGAAGGCTCCTTCAATGATATCCCTCTCCTCAAAAGTAAGACCTAACAAAAGGAAGTAATAATACCATATATTTACTAATGAATATGTGAATTAATGAATATAACAGAAATACCGTACTTGATCACTTACAAATAGATCTGGGAATCTACTACAAGCCTCCAAAGATTTTTTCAAGCTATTGTTATGACTATAAACAAAGAAGTGACCATGGTCTCTCTTTTTAAGGGTACAATCTGCCACCCCTAGTATACTTTTATCTCATCTTCTAGACCAGGGTTTGGCAAACTTTTTCTGTAAATATTTTAGGCTTTTCAGGACAGATGGTCTCTGTTGCAAATACTCAATCCTACAACTGTCACATGAAAGCAGCCACAGAACAAACAGTCATGATTGTGTTGCAATACTTTATTTACAAAAATAGATGGTGTGCTAGATTTGACCAGCAGACTGTAGTTTGTTGACTCCTGTTCTAGACAATGAAGTCACTGAAGGTAGAGATATGGCTTATGCATCACACTTCAGCATAAATAAATGCTGAAGAATAAATACACGAGTAAATAAAAAACAACATAAAGAATATATACTTACTTGGCTTATTTTTAATTTTATTAAAAAAATCAAAAGGACTGAGTTTGTAATTTAGGTGATGGGTCATTTTATTAGTATACATCATAAGTTATATACAATAAAAATATTCTTCTGTATGTTCATATATATACATATATTTTAAAATGTATTCATGTATGCATAATAAAAATTTTAATCGAAAAGGTTAAATTCCTAATTTTAGAAACTATGTATTTTTTTCTTTTCAAATTTTTATTTAAATTCTAATTAACATGTAGTGTAATATTGGTTTCAGGAGTAGAATTTAGTGATTCATCAGCCACATATTACACCTAGTGCTAATCATAACAAATACCCTCCTTATTCCCCATTGCCCATCTAGCCCCCCCCCCCCCCGAACTCCCTCCCAACCCTCAGTTTGTTCTTTATAGCTAAGAGTCTCTTACAGTTTCCTTCCCGCTCTTTTTTTATCCCCCTTCCCCTACGTTCATCTGTTTTATTACTTAAATTCCACATGAGTGAAATCATTCAGTATTTGTCTTTCTCTGACTGCCTTATTTTGCTTAGCAAATATACTCTAGCTCCATCCACATCATTGCAAATGGCAAGATTTCATTCTTTTTGATGGCTGAGTAATATATGTATCACACCTTCTCTATTTATTCATCAGTTGATGGACATTTGGGCTCTCTCCATAGTTTGGTTATTGTTGATAATGCTGCCATAAACATCAGGGTGCATGTATCCCTTCAAATCTGTATTTTTGTATCCTTTGGGTAAATACCTAGTAGTGCAATTGCTGGGTCATAGGTTAGATCCATTTTTAATTTTGAGGAACCTCCATACTCTTTTCCAGAAGGGCTGCACCAGTTTGCATTCCCACCAACAGTTTGCATTCCCCTTTCCCCAGATCCTCACCAACATCTGTCGTTTCCTGTGTTGTTAATTTTAGCCATTCTCATAGGTATGAGATAGCATCTCACTGTGGTTTTGATTTGTAATTCCCTGATGATGAGTGACGTTGAGCATCTTTTCATGTGTCTGTTACCCATCTGGATGTCTTCTTTGGGAAAATGTCTGTTCATGTCTTCTACCCATTTCTTAACTGGATTATTTGTTTTTTTGGGTGTTTTGAGTTAGATAAGTTCTTTAGATTTTGGATACTAATCCTTTATCAGATATGTCATTTGCAAATATCTTCTCCCATTCCAAAGGTTGCCTTTTAGTTTTGTTGATTGTTTCCTTCACTGTACAGAAGATTTTTATCTTGATGAAGTCCCAATAATTCATTTTTTGCTTTTGTTTCCCTCGCCTCCAGAGACATGCCTAGTAAGAAGTTGCTATAGCTGAGGCCAGAGAGGTTACTGCCTATGTTCTCCTCTAGGATTTTGATGGCATTCTGTCTCACATTTAGGTCTTTCATTCATTTTGAATTTATTTTTGTGTATTGTGCAAGAAAGTTTCTTTCTTCTGGATGCAGAAGAAACTATATATTCTTAACCACATCCTTAGCACATGTGATCATGGACAGACCACTCCCCAAAAGAAGTTATTTAATTTAGTGACTGTATAATCCTTGCAATTTTGACAACCAGATGATTTTTAAACACCTCTAGCCCTCTCAAAATACAATATGATAATTTCTAAAATTAATTTGATTTTGACATATTTGTAAGAATGTTTCAATACCCTGTAAGATAAAAGGAAACATTCAGAGTAGCATAAAATTAGGGTATCAAGTACCTGTCTAACCTGAATTTTAAGGAAACAAAGTGTAGAATGGTAATAATTTTAGAATTCACTTCCCCGGGAGTCTGCCACGGAAACAAGATGACGAAGGGGATGTCATCGTTTGGAAAGCGTCACAATAAGACGCACACGTTGTGCCGCCACTGTGGCTCGAAGGCCTACCACCTTCAGAAGTCCACCTGTGGCAAATGCGGCTATCCTGCCAAGCGCAAGAGCAAGTATAACTGGAGTGCCAAGGCTAAAAGACAAAACACCACTGGGACCGGTCGAATGAGGCTCCACAGATTCAGGCATGGATTCCGTGAAGGAACAACACCTAAGCCCAAGAGGGCAGCTGTTGCAGCATCCAGTTCATCTTAAGGATTTCAATGATTAGTCACACAATAAACGTTCTGGTTTAAAAAAAAAAAAAAAAGAAGAATTCACTTCCCCCATGGTACAAAAAAACCTTTATCTAGTATATATATACTATACAGATACGTAAACTAAATGTGTTTTACTCTTGTTTAATCTTAATCACACACTTCTTAAAATGAAATCTAAAAGCAGTGTGGTTGACAAGAAATCAAATGCACAAAAATATAAAAATGAAGAAATTATAAGGATTTTGGAGGGGACTTCTTAATAACAGATTATAAATATGGATACCTGCATGATGAAATGCTACTCCCCATGGTATAGTTTTTTGTAATATAGAGTCCAGTCCTGAAGGCGAACGTTTTAACTGATCCATCACTTCTAGGAGACCCTTTTGTTCCAGTGTCACTGGCGGAAGTTCAGATGATCTTACCAATCCTGTCACAGAAAAAACATCAACGCTGTTCACCTCTGGCTGGACCTCTTTAAATGCTATCTGCCTAAGTCATGACAGAGCTAAATATGAGGGCAATGGTTCTAAAACTACTATACATAATAATTAGCAGGACATCTTTTAAAAATACTTGTGCCTGGCTCTTATTCCTAGACATTGTGATGCAACAGTATGCAACCTGGACATAAGGAATTTTAAAATCTCCCCAGATGATTCTAATGTGCACCAAAGTTTAGGAAGCACTGTGTTAGGGTGAGACCAGGCCCACAAGAGGTGATCAAAGGACACAGCTGAGGAAGGAGAGGATTACAGATACTACCATTCAGAGCCTAAAAATCAAAATCCTTGCTCAAAGTGTGTCCCACCAACCAGCAGCATCAGAACCACCTAGGAGCCTATTTCTTTTTTTTTTTTTTTAAAGATTTTTATTTATTTGACAGAGAGAGACACAGCGAGAGAGGGAACACAAGCAAGGGGAGTGGGAGAGGGTGAAGGAGGCCTTCCTGCCGAGCAGAGAGCCCGATGTAGGGCTCGATCCCAGGACCCTGGAACCATGACCTGAGCCAAAGGCAGATGCTTAACGATTGAGCCACCCAGGCGCCCCTAGGAGCCTATTTCTATGTGATAATTTTTCTAGCCTCTTTGCTACCCGTGTGGTAATTAGTCACCCATTATCTTCTGTCTTTGCCTCTCTGTGTAAACTGCTCCCCTAGTAAGATCTCAACTTTCTTAGATGCAGGAACTATGTTTTCTTTAAAGAATTTCCCAAAATCTTGGATTTCTGAACTAGTAAGCCTCTGATAAGATATATTTTTAACATATATTATATATATATTTTTTAAAGATTTTATTTATTTATTTGACAGGGAGAGATAGTGAGAGCAGGAACACAAGCAGGCGGAGTGGGAAAGGGAGAAGCAGGCTTCCCGCCAAGCAAGAGCCCAATGTGGGGCTCAATCCCAGGATCCCGGGATCATGACCTGAGCCGAAGGAAGACACTTAACAACTGAGCCACCCAGGCGCCCCTTTAACATATATATTTTTAAAAATATTTTAGGTAAAATTTTCTTAAAATTTTAAGAACCCACAGAAGTTACCAATGTTTTATTATGCTAAGGACAATTTAAAATTTTTAAAAACTACCATTGATCAATACCTTTATTTCAAAAGAAAAGTCATTTTAACATAAAAAAAAATTAGTAGGGATAATTTCAGAATTTAAACTTCAGCTTTACAAAAAATGTACTGTCTTATCTTTATTTTTCTGGTGATAATTTCACCATAGCCCAGACTCTAGTCCAAGCACTAGGATTTGGGAACCCTTGCTATAAATAAAAGTAACAGAATCTGAAGCAAAGTAGATAATAATTTTCTGGTTATTAAAGGAATTTAAGTTATTATGGTACAACATAAGGAATATAAATGGCACAGTATAGAAAACATCAATTAGGAGGGAAATGAAAGAGATATTATAATGTTGGGCCAGAGCCTATCAAATATAAACTTCAAGCAAAGTTTACTTATTGGAGCTAAGCTTGAGGCATCTATCACCTGTCCTCAGGATTCCAATGAAATCATAAAATATCCTAATATTCTGTGACCAGAACTGGTTGGTTTCTGTCTTCCCTACACTTATCTTGGGCCCCAAGGGACCATAGACTGGCAAAAGTGGTGAGGGAACAGTGCTCACCCTAGAATCAGTAAAATATATACTAATATTTATAGCCATACACTAAATCACTACTCAGCAATAAAAAACAAATTGATAAACAACCTGGTGAATCTTAAAAATACCATACTGAAAGAAGCCAAACATACAACACATGTATTTACTATAAGATTTCATTTATATGAAATTCTTAGGAAAGGCACAGCTAATCTAGAGTAACAAAAAGCAGATCACTTGCCTGGGGCTAGAGAGGAGATTGATAGCGAAAGAGCAAAGATTACATTTTAGGGTGACAGAAATGTTCTATAGGTACATTATAGTGGGGGTTAAACAAGTGTATACTTTGTTAAAATTCATTAAATTATACACTTCAAATGGGTACATTTTATTATATATAAATTATACCTCAATAAATCTGATTTTATTTATTTATTTTTTAAGATTTTATTTTATTTTATTTGAGAGAGAGAACACAAGCAAGAGAGGAGAAGTAGAAGGAGCAGCTGAGGGAGAGGGAGAAGCAGGCTCCCCACTGAGCAGAGAGCCCCACACAGGACTTGATTCCAGGACCCTGGGACCATGACCTGAGCCGAAGGCAGCCACTTAACAGACTGAGCCACCCAGGTGCCCCAATAAAGCTAATTTTAAAATACATGTGTTTATATACATATATATGTATATGTGTGTGATTCTTTTTTAGAGTTTGGAAATATAAAGAGAGATATGTCTGATTTCTCCAGAAAAATGTATATATGTGAAGTTCTATATATAATTTAGAGGCTTCAAAGATCAATATCTCAAAGCCCATGGATCCTAGATGAAGAATCTTAGTATGTGCCTGTATAAATCCAGTATTTTAAAAATCTTAAGGTTAGCCTGAGTGTATGTATACATTGTCTATAATGAGGATAAGGAGAGGATTAGTCACAAAAGCATAGTTTTGTAAACTATGTAAACCAGTGGGCAGGTGGCTCAATGATCGAAAAGAGTCATGCTTTATTTATATACTCATTAACATTACGTTCAAGCAAGTGTACTAAGTATAGAAGCTTTCATTTCCATCAGTAACTTACCCTTGGCTTGATGGTGTAGATTATAAAACTCACGGGCAATGCTATCTGCCAACTTCTCACACCATTTCTTTGATGGACAGAAAAGTAATACTGAATGGTTATCACAAATGGTCTCATAACATAAACTAACAACATGGTCCTCATCTCCCTAAGAAAGAAAGAGAAATAGTCACTCTAATGGTCCTTTCAAAACATTTTCACATCAGTTTAAAGTCACTCATTTTGCTTCATGGGGAAGGTTTTTTTCTACTGAAAGGCATAATAAAAATCAGTTACAAAGTCAATAACAAAGAAAAAGCAAGAGAAAAAGAGAAATAAACTTCCTTATAATGCAAGGTGAAAAGGAAATATTTTCTATTAATTCAACTAGTATTTATTGACTTTGAACCCTCAGCCAATGGGGATATAATGGTAAGCAAAAGAAAGTCAAGGTCCTATTTTTAAGGGGGTTAGGTCTCATTGGGGAAACATATTAAGGTACAAAACAAATAAATGTAAAGTACAATTATTAGATGTACTATAAAAGAATTTTATGATATTTTGAAGCCTCATATTTGACATAAATTTGACAGAAAAAAATCAAAGAGGTTTCTCTGGAAAAATTATTTAGCTGAAATACAAAGGAGGGGAGGCATTATTTCAATGAAAGGTAACTGGCAGACAGTGGAAAAATTTCAGGCAGAACAAAGCATATGTAAATGCCCTGCGGTAGCCCAGTGAGTTCCCAAAACTGGAAGAGGTGTTTAACTGGATTAATTAATTCATCCATCCATTCACCCAATGAACAAACATTTACTATGTACCAGATATTGTCCTAGGTACTGGGGATAAAGAATAAAGCAGAGAAAAAGCTCTTTCCTCAGAGTGTTACTACGCCAGTAGGAAGGGAGAGAGAACAAAAACAAGAAAAGTAAAACACAGAATTTTGAAAAGTGATAAAGAGAAAAAGAAAATGGAAAATAGGGACCAGGAATGGGAGGACACTGTAATTTAGACAAGGTGGCCAGGGAAGGTCTCAGAAAGTGACTTTTGAGTAAAGGTCCAAAGGTGAAAGAGTAAACCATACTGATGCCTCGGGGGTAAGGCATTCCAGAAAGAAAGAACCTGAGGTGGAAGATTCTTGGCATATTATGGAACAGCAAATAGGCTGTGGAGGGAATGAGAAGGAAAGTAGTAGGTGAGGTCAGAGCACTAACGGGTGGGGACAGATCATGTACGGTCTTATAGCCTACCAAAAAGAGGCTGGCTTTCATTCTAAACAAAACAAGGAACCATTTCAAGGGTGGGAACATAATGGTTATGTTATCTGATGTTCATGTTAAATAGATCATTAGCTCCTGATTTAAGCATAGACTGAAAGGGAGAAGGTGGGAAGCAGAGAGATCAATTAGGAGACTATTTCAATAATCCAGGTAAGAGTTGAAAGTGATTCAAACAGGGTGGAGGCAGAGACATACCAACAGAAAAAGATTAACAAGAGAGCAAATGAATGTGTTTACATATTTGTTGAGGTAACCAAGGCACAGTCTGATGAAATTTGGGGTACAGAGCAAAGCAACTGAGGAAGATTCCATGCCAGACATACAGAGACTACAAATGCCTATCTAGGAGAGGACTGAAACACATGAATTTACTCCTATTCCCAGCTCTAGCGGTTTCCATACTCGGAGGCACAGCTCTACACAAAAAGAGAAGATGTCCCACTCCACAGATGATGAGTCAGGTTTTTAACTCAGGATTGAAGAATCAGACTTAAAAAAACACTGTGAACTAAAATTTTTTAAGTGTATTTACGGGTGTGTGCGAGAATTTATAATTTATCAAGCACTTCCTAGATGCCAGACAAAACCATCCTTCATTCCTAGAATAAGTATTACATCCCACTGTCTAGATAAAGATAGTATATTCAGAGAGGTTTTGTGATTCAAGTAATATCAGCCATATCAAGTGTCTCTATTATGTATCAGAGGTAAGTCTGACTCTAAAAATGATGTTTTTCCCTTTTACTATATATTATACCTACTACTTAACAAAAGTTAATTTTCTACATTAGTGCTTAGTGTAAACTAAGCCATAAGAAAATCTTTTCCCAGTTAAAAAGAAAAATCTACAAAATTAGGTATTTTTTATTATTTATAGTATCTTTTATTATACTTATTGGAAAAGATAATCATTTAAATTGAAGGCACAACTGGGGCACCTGGGTGGCTCAATTCAGTTAAGCATCTGCCTTCGGCTCCGGTCATGATCCCAGGGTCCTGGGTTCAAGCCCTGCATCGGGCTCCCTGCTTAGCGGGGAGCCTGTTTCTCCCTCTGCCTCTGCCTGTCTCTCCCCCTGCTTGTGCGCTCTCTCTCTCTCTCTGTCAAATAAATAAATAAAACCTTTAAAAAAATAAATAAATTGAAGGCACAACTATATTTCTTCTCTCACCATCACCACCAATTATTTAAGATGAAACCATTAGCTTAATATTAATAATCCTTCTAATGGATATGTAAAGCATATTCAACTACATTGCAACCCCTAATTTATATAACTCAAAAAAATGTTAACTTCTAGAAAATGCAATCAAGCACAAAATACTAGGAGTAGTGATGTAAAAATACTGACTTACCTTTACTTGTAGATTGGGATGAAATTCCCTCACAAGCTTCATTGAAGAGTCATATATAGAATTTCCAATTTTTACTGACTCTAACAGTGGTACAGGACGAAAGTTGGTGTGGTAGAGTTCAGCATTTAACCAGGAAGCTACAATCTCCAAATTAGGAAGAGTAGCACTCATGCCAACAATCTGCACGGCATTAGATAGAGAACTGGCTAAATTTGCCTGGCTGTGGAAAACAAATGAAAATGATGTTCAGAGATACATAGTATTAGTTACAAATAGTGCTGCTAACAGTATTTTTGGTCATGTCCTTGGTCCATACACCCACACGTTTTTAAGGTATACACCTAGAAGTAAAATTACTGGGTTATAGATCATCTTCAATTTTATTGATGTCAAACTGTTTTCCAAAGAGACTGTACTAAAGTAGCTCCATGATCCATGTGTGTTTTATTGTTCCACATCTTGTCACCACTTAGTATTGCCAATCTTTTTAACATTAGCCATTTTGGAGAGTGTGTGGTAATATCTCTTTGAAGAAGTAGTTTACATTGCCTTGATTACTAATGAGATTAAGTATCATTTCATGTTTATGGACCATTTGGATACCATCTTATAAATGCCTGTTGAAGGTGCTTGCCCATTGATATATTGAGTTTTTTCTTCTTGATTTGCAGAACTGTTTGAATGTTCTGGATAATGACTTTCCTCTTTCATTAATTTTTGCTCTTGTCTTTATTATTTCTCTCCTTCTACTTTCTGTGGCATTATTTTACTATTCTAAGTTCTTGAGATGAATAATACATTAATTTTTCAGTCTCTCTTCTTCAGTAATACATGCATTTTATACTATCAATTCCCCTTTAAACTTAAACTACATTTCACAAGTTTTGTTAGGAGATATACTTTCAATTCAAACTATCTTCCAATTTCTACTGTGATTACTTTTTTGACCCAAAAATGGGTAAAAGTCTATTTCCCAATTTCCAGGGAACATATGCCTCTCCTATACTTATTTTTTAGTTTAATTCCATTTGTCAGAGAATATATTCTAAATTACTTAAATCCTTTAAAATATATGGCTTTATGGCCCAGCATAGAGCAACGTTTTATTATGCACACTGAAAAGAACATATATTCTGCTTTTATTTGGTAATTCTTCTACATACATCCATTAGGTCAAATTTGCTAATTGCATTAGTCATATCTTCTATATCCCTACTGATTTGGTATATAGATAATTATCTCCATATTTTCTCATATACTGAAAAAGAGGTGTTAAATCTCCCTAAACTGAAACATAAGAGCTCCCAGATTGAAAGAATCTATTGAGCAACAAGCACAATGAACGAAAATGAAACACCAAGACATATTGGTGTGAAATTTCACAACACTGAGGAAGAAAAGGAGCCCCTAAAAACTCCCAGAGAGAATTAAAAAATTTCATACAAAGGATAAAGGATAAGCATGGCATTGGATTTCTCAACAGGAACAAGAGAATGAAGTAAGGTCTTAAAAACTCTAAAGGAAAAATATTTAAAACCTTGACTTCTATACCTGGACAATCTATGAAATAACTGTAAGGCATTTTCAGATATGCAAACTTTCAAAAAAAATCGTATGAATAGACTGTACACTAAAATAAAGTGGAACATCCTGGAAGATGTCCCCACCAAAATGAGGAAGTAAATCAAGAAAAAAATATGTTATCCAAAAAAGGGGGACTCTGACTCAAGCAAAAAGCAATAGGAATAAATGATAAAGAAAGATCCTAAAATAAGTACTATGCAGCACATATATAGTTTACCCACATAACCAGATTAGAACAATTCAGAAGTCTTTTGGAGAAACTTCAAGAAGATGAATTTGGTAGGGCGCCTGGGTGGCTCAGTTGGTTAAGCGACTGCCTTCGGCTCAGGTCATGATCCTGGAGTCCCTGGATCGAGTCCCGCATCGGGCTCCCTGCTCGGCAGGGAGTCTGCTTCTCCCTCTGACCCTCCCCCCTCTCATGTGCTCTCTCTCATTCTCTCTCTCTTAAATAAATAAATAAAATCTTTAAAAAAAAAAAAAAAAAAAAAGAAGATGAATTTGGTAGAATAGCAAATGTGTTAGAACATATTGGATGGAGATTTACATAAGGGGGAAAGAGGCTGGGGATCAATCAGTGAAAAGGACAGAGAAAACCAAGCCATCAAACAAAAAAGATATTTATTAATTTCAGAGAAAACAAAAAGTTATTTAGAAGGTAAAAGTAATCATAATACACTACATGACTCGGTTGGCAAAGGCATTTATATAGTCCTAACAGTGTAACATTAAATACTGATCTGAGCAAAATTATGGCATAACAGTATTTGGAGAATGGGAAGATGATGAGAGGACAAAGAGAGACTGTGGGGTCAGATGGGAGGAGATTGGGTTGGGTGAGTAAAGATTTTAAAGAAGAGCTAGATCTTCATCTTTCATAGTAAGTAGTCAATACACAATGTGTAAAACTAAAAACACAAGTGGCTACATTTAGAAATAACACTGTAAATAAATTTTTTAAAAGCTGTAAGAGTTGAAAGTAGTTGCCTCTGGAAAGGGGGGGATGAAGAAATGTTATTTTTCAAAATTAGTCTTGACTGCTTAAATAGAATGATGTATAACTGACAAATACAAAAACTGGATTTTTAAAATTTTACCATAAAAGTGGTGAACAATCCAAAATTTTAAAATGTTTACAAAATCATCTAAAATCACTCAGTCTTAAGTACTTCTTTTGGAACAAAAATGAACTGCTGTACATGAGTTTGTTCTAAATAGGTATTATTCTCCTTCTTTAATTTGTTTAATTCATACTTACTACGCACTTCTGCAAACACTTTCTCGACACTGCTTAGAATCTCAGGAACTCAGTTATTTCAGGTACTCACCAAGATGCTGACTTGTGAGTAATATAGCAAATCTTAGTGAGCAAAAGCTCCAGCAGATACCCTCGGTGGGAGTCTCCCAGCATATGCAATTCATCCACAACCACCAGTCCTAAAGAGATTATCCAGATACTAGGTTTTACAAAATTTCACAATTTCAAGAAAAATTTTAAAAGACTCAGTATCTTATATAGTAGTAAGTAGCTGTCATTACTACAGTATATTGCAGGTGATACAAATTTCTAACCATAAAACAAAAATCAGATTTCACATAATAGACATTCCTTTCTCAAGACATTTCAGACATCATAAGTGGTCCTACTGTAATGTATTCTGGATCTAAAAATCAATGATTAGCTAACTCAGAGGAAACTGCCTCTCATTACTCAGATACTTCTTTATTGGCAACCTTGTAGAAATACATGTACAATGAGATATCAAACACATGCTAGGACAGTTATTCAGTGTATTGACTTTTCTATGGGGGAAAACAACCAGGGCAACCAACAATACTGATGTTAGAAAGTTGCTTAGAAAAACAAAATCAGGGGCGCCTGGGTGGCTCAGTCATTAAGCATCTGCCTTCGGCTCAGGTCATGATCCCAGGATCCTGGGATGGAGCCCCGCATCGGGCTCCCTGCTCGGCGGGAAGCCTGCTTCTCCCTCTCCCTCTGCCCCTGCTTGTGTTCCCTCTCTCGCTGTGTCTCTCTCTGTCAAATAAATAAAATAAAATCTTTAAAAAAAAAAAAAAGAAAAACAAAATCAGATCAAGAAGAAAGAAATGATTTTAAGGGATGTTTTTGTTTGATGATGATAGGTAATGAGTCACTCTACTACAAAACATAAGTATGTTTTGTCTACCAGAATCCTCTTCTCCACTATTTGGAGAATTAAACCAGTCTGTGCACTTGGAATAATGCTCAAGAATTACTGAAAAGTTAGTACCAACCAATGCCTTCTTTAAACACAGTCATAAGATCATGGTTTTCACAGGCGCTGGTACCCCCCCGACAAAGCCTCCCCACCTAAATCAAGATCTTTCAGACCCATTTCCTAATGGCACATGATGCTCCTTTTCCTCATCAGTAAGCTATCTCAAAAATCATATGGCATGGTAAGTTATTTCAGTTTACTCACTCACTCAGTCATTCAAAAAATATCTGTGCCAGGCACTGTGCTAGGTATATTGGATATCACATTTAATAAGATTCTATTGCAATCCTTGAGATATTTAAAATCCAAGGGGGTTACAAGTGATAAGACAATTCTGATACAAATTGATGAATGTGATTTCTCTAAGCTTTACAGAGCAGAGCCATGTCTTATTAATCTTTGATTTCATTCCCCACTCCTACCCTACCCAACTTTACCATTTAAGTTCACCAGGATCCCAGTGAGTAGCTAACTGATATGAGTTGCCGCTTCTGCTGATGCTACAACCATTCTCTTCCTGCTGCTACCTCTACATAGACTTTCCTAAGTGGTTACAAAAAAAAAAACAAAAAGTATTAAGGTAGAAAACCTTCCCGGAGTTCCAAACTCATATACAGTGTCAGCTTCTATAGCTCCATACCATTTCCCTGCTAAATGGTAACCTCTAAGTAAAGGCCAAATCTAGATATCCTAGCACCAGAATATGATAATGAATACATACTAACTGCAGATATGGCAGAAACAGCCCCAGCATGCTTCCTTCTATTCCCAGTAAAGTTTAGACAGAAAAGAAGCAATGAGAAATGACTTGAGGGCTCAAGGATATCCTCTGTGTTTTGTAAAGTGCAAACATACAGGGAAATAGTCAATAACAGCAAGCAGGACAAAAAACTTTTTTTTTTTTTTAAACACAGAGTTCCTAACATTACAGATGCCAATTCTCAACTCCATAAGCAGATGACAGATAATAAGAAAAAAATGGGACATATAGAAATCACAACAGCTCCACTCCATTCCATCAAAAATTAGCAACAGAAAATATTTGCTTATTTCCTACTTTTCTTACCTAATAGATCCATCTTATTTTCCTCTATGAGGCGATTGATCAGACCATTGGCTCTCTCGATTGTGCAGACAGCAATATCCAAGGAAGAGAAATGCCCTGTTGGAGAGGCACTGCCCATATAACCGTCCACATTTATTCCTACTTCCTGAAACAGACTCTGAATTGAGTGAAAAGGAACAATACAAGTAAAAATACTTGAAATTCATGAATTGTAGATTGGTTCTATCCCAGAATACAGACATAAGTATCCAAAGATATTTATTAGATTACTGTTGGTTGTTCCTGGCCAGGACACACTGTTTTTTGGGGTTTTTTTTAGTATCACATGCTAAAAATATGAAGTTTAGAACTGACAAAACTCAGAACAGAGATTTTCTGTTAAGACAGAGTCCAATAGAAGTATGCCATTTTAACGATTACATTAATACAGCACTTCCAAGAGTTATTTATAGAAATTAAAATTGGAAGAAAACTACCTTAAGCACTAAATTTTTAATCTAATGAACATGCAAGAAACTAGCTCTTTTTAAAAACACAAATGTAACATTTTAAGAAACAAATTTATACTTCATGAAAAAATTATTCTCATTATCCCACAATTTTTTATACAATAGAAGTTTTCAAAAGTCCAATGCAGTGGGACCTTGATGTTAATTTTTTTTTTTTTTTTTTTGTAGTTTAACTTTAACTAACATACCTTCTCAATAAAAAGGATCCTTTCATCATTTTGTTACTTTGGTCTAAGTTGAGAGGATGTTACCATGTAGGACCAGCTTTGTTGGCTATTTGGCCTCTGAAATAACTGTTAAAAAGATTTATAGAACCATAGAACTTTAGAGCTGTTCATTCAATAAAATGTTTCTGAGTGTTATTGAGTTAACCCATAGTATTAGGGTTAAAATCCTCATTTTACCAATGAAAATACTGAGGTCCAGGAGATTATGTGCCTGGCCTGAAGATATAGTTAATGGCAAAACTGGGACTAGAACCCAGATTTTTTGACTACCAGTATAATAGTCTTGCCATTGCAACATATTTTTTCACTGCAGAAATCACAACAGTAAATGTATTCTATTTAATGAAACACTGTTATTTGTAAAAATGCCTTAAAAACCAGTGAGTAGCATACAAATGAAAAATGTTATTATTCATTTTTGCAGAACAGACCACAGGCCTGAAGCTTTACCTACACACCAATGGATCTTGTTCTTCTTCCCCTAACTACTCCCAAATGGCCCTCAGTTAGGATAGGATATGTTTCTTTAAACACTCTCCTTTCCGTGCTTCACTCTAATTCTACTATTCAGTTAAAATGCTGTTTTTTAATTTATATGTTTAAATACTAATTGAAATATTCTGTTTACTTCCTAAGGAAAAGTTCATAAATTTTAACACAATTTTCAATTACTCTTTTGATTTAATGACCCTTTCTCCTTTATGCAATAATAAAAAAGTTTCTCTTCATAAATGGTCAACTTTTAAAGCTACTTTGGGATGCAATAAAAGAAACCTTTATTAACACAGCTGCCAATAATAGGTCTTATTACAATAATGTTCTTAGTACAAGAACATTACCTGAAGATAGTATTTCTTCTCTTTAGCCACAGAGACAAAGGGCAAAATAAACAAAGCTTTCTTCCGCATTTCCAAAACTCGCTTCAACATAAGTAATTCAGCAACAAGAGTCTTCCCAGCACTTGTAGGAGCTAAAACATATTATTCCACAAGGTTATTACAAAGAGAAGTAATATTTGATATACTGCATTAATTAACGTTTTAAGCCATATCCAGTAACTACAGAGCCTTAGACTAGCCTATCACTAAGGCCCCTACTAGCATCTGAAAACTTTATTCACTTACATGACCCTGACTTCAAACCAGCACTCTAGATAGCCTCACACTGAAAACAGAAAATTATTAAACAAATCCTTTTATGAACAATAAATGATGAATACTTAGTCCCTAGCTTGTATGTACCGATCCTTTCCTTTAAGTGCTGAATGATTAAAAGCCATGCTTTGAGGAAGGAGATAAACAAGTTTAATATATTGTGGTAGGAACCATGATAGAAGTTGAGAGAGAAGAGCTATAATGAAGTTTATGGAAAGGAAACGCAACTTATGAGACAAGAAGGGAAGAGGAAAGGAATGCCAAGCAAAAGAAACAGCATGTGCAGAAGCCTGGAGGAAAGCCTGGTAAGTTCAGAGGGCAGCGATTTAGTAAGCCTGAAATAAAACCAGGAGGAGTAAGAGAAGAGATATGAACATGTCACATGAAAAAGAATTTTATAATCCCACCACATAAGGAATTTAGAATTTATCCTGAAAGCAATGTAGAGTGACTAGTGAGTTTTATGAAAAGGAGTGGCAAGATCATATTCGTACTCTATAAAGACCACTTTGCAAGCAGAGGCAGAATAAAACCAGAGAGAAAATACAAACTCGTTATAAGGCTATTGCATAATCTAGAAGATGAGCATAATCTACAAGAAAGAGGATAATAAACTAGGTAGTGTACCTAAAAACAGAGAGTAGTCAAAATCAAGATATTTGGGTGGCTCAGTCGGTGGGGCATTTGACTCTTGATTTCCACTCAGGTCATGATCTCAGGGTGGTGAGACTGAGCCCCCATCAGGCTCCACACTCAGGGAGGAGTCTGCTTCTCTCCCCCTCTCCCCTTCTGCCCCTCCCCACGCACTCACGCTCTCGTGTGTACTCTCTCTCTCTCAATAAATCTTTAAAAAAAAAAAGATACTTGATAATATACACTGGACTTGGTGATTAATTGATGTAAGCTGGCAACCAGAAATATGAATGATACCCAAGTTTTGGTTTAAGCAGTTGAAATGGTCAGGCCATTCTACCACTGCCACCAGTTAGTATTTATTATGTACATTCTACATGCCAACAACTGTTCTAAGCATTCTCTCATGCTTTCTATTAATATGCTCTATATTAATTACCACAGGCATTAACTGTAACAGTTTTCAAACCCAACCAATCTGACTCCACAGCCTGAACTTATTGTTCCTAATGATAACTATCTGCTGAAGCCATAATTAAAAATCTGGATGACTCACAACTTCAGAAAAAACTGATACAAAGAAAGTGCATCTTATCATATGGTAAGTTCTAAAGTCAGTGAGTAAAAAGGTTAAAAAGTATGAATGTCAGAGTTGCCCCTGAAAGCCTATATAAGTCTTCTATATGGTAAATTACATATGTTTTTGTGTATACAACCTTGTACAAGCAGGTCAATGTATATAACATTATACATTATGTATTTATAATATACATAATACATAATGTATAATGTTCACACACTCTAAAGCAACTGAGATCAACCAGGGGAAGAGCAGATTTACATTCCCCTTACACTCTCACCCTGGGACATGGTTGTTAAGAGGAAAGACAAGCAGAATAGCTCTCTTTAAATCGTCTGCTTTTTCGCTCCCCACACTCACCAATATAATGGAATTTGCATAATTTAAATACGCATATGATGAGACTCCACTTTTCCTATTTTAAGACTTTCTCTAGTTATGAAGCAGTGTCATTCACTTTTTAAACTACCTCATAACTACTACCTTTTAAATTACTTCATAACTACCTCAAGGGTATCCTTTCTATTCATGTCATAAAGTAGTACAGAAATTAATGTGCACAAATTTGAATACCTGAATAGACTAAATTCTTTCCTTCCAGGACTTGTCCAAGCAAAAGGCACTCTGCCTGCCATTCAAACATCTTTTTTACACCAAAACTGTGGTATTTTTCCAGAACCGCTACAGGAAGTCCCCAGTTTGCCAACAGCAACTTGTCTATTTGATCGTCAGGAATTGTCTGCTTGCATTCCCCTTTCAGGAAAGAAAAAAGTAATTAATAGTTGAACCTAATTCTAACATATGACTTCAGCTGTTCGTCTTCCACTGTGTTTTGGGATTCCCACGTGCTGGCCTGAGGCTATCTATGTAAAGCACATCCTGACAGAAAGCACTTCCTACATCAGGATCTGTAAGGAGTACTGGGCACTATTAGGCGTGAGCCCCCGACAGGTGATTAGATCTGGCCGACGAGGAAGTTGTTTCTGTAAAGGTCTAAAGACCCACAAACCACTTGAATATCATTTCCAGGCTGTCGCCCAATCTGCACGTCCCTGTCCTAACAAAGTGGCCTGCCACACTAGGCCAGAGTCACAAACTGAAAAGGGGAGTAGAAGTCTAGTGGGCTGTGCAAACCACGCAAGCTCTGTGCTGAAACTACACCTCCCCGCACGTGGCTGGGCACAGCTGCCCACCTCGCCCGCGGCCCCTCAAGCGCCTGCGAGTACCTGCAGCTGCGGCCTGCGCTCGGCCGCGGTCCTTCAAGCAGCGTCCCAGACCCGGCGGCGGACTCAGCACGGGCCCCGAGGGGAGCAGGGGGCTGTCCCTGCCGTCACCGCCGCTTCCCGAGGAGTCCGAGCCTGATGCTGAACGCCGCCGTTTTCCACTCCAGCGAGGAAGATTCATCGCGAACTCTTCTCGGCGATTCAAGGAAAGTCACAGTCCCAGCGTCCTCCCGCTCCGGAGAAACCGGGCCTGGTGACAGGTGCAGCCTCCATCTTCCCGCCTCGGCTTTCAAACTCAGGCCTCCCAGCCCGCCCCCGGAACCATAGAGTTCTCAGTGGTGAGAGTAACCTGAGAACCATAGAGTCGTGGGGAAGGAGCGGCTTCGCTGGTGTCTTAGACCTCCAGCCTTTCGCCTCGCTTGTAGGTTAGGGTCAGAGAAGCCGAGTTGCACCTACATCAAGGGGCGGGGGCGAGGGAACGACTCTGTACGTATAACCTGTATTTATAATCAGCCTGGCCTAAGCACTTTTTGTCTATTTCTTGTTTGAATAGCAAGATTTGCTAACGTCATGAGTTGCCCGTAATAGGTAGCTCAGGGAAGTAACTCTTTTTAACATATTGATATTAAAAAAAAAATTACAGATTATGTGTGCAAGTACATATAGTACAAGTCTGGGAAATAGCTTTTGAGAATCAATTCTGTGAAAACCCTATCTTATTTAAAAAATGTTTTTGAATGGCAATATTCTAAAATTCCACAAGATGGAGACATTACTCCATGAAGGAAACATTTTTCCTCGTTCTTTTTTATGCACGTTCTCTGCATTCATTCACTCAACCATTTATTGAGCACCTTCTGTGTACTAGCCATCTGGGTAAATGGCAGGGAAATGGCATTAAATGGTTTCTGCTCTCAAAGAGAAAGAGCCTAGAGAAGGAGACAGACATTAAACTAATTAATAATTTAAAATTGTACTAATGTTCAGGCAGAAATGAACAGTGCTGTCAAAAAAATGGAAGAACTCCTAACTTACACTGTAGTCCTGGAAGAACTTCCTGAGATGCAGTATAGCATAGAGGTCAAGAGTGAAATTCTGGAGCCAGCAGTCTAGGTTTGAAGGCTTAATAGCTATATGATTTTGGACAACTTGCTTAACCCCTTTGTGCTTCCTTTCTTGTGTGTGTATGATAAGGATAATAATAGCAAACTATTTGGTTATTATGAGCACTAAATAAGTCAATATGGGTAGAGTGCTTAGAACAGTGCCCTCCACATAATAACTACTATTCCAAGAAAGTGATATTTAAGCGTTCTAATACTGATTCCAATTTTTAAGGGAAAATAATAAACCAAAAAAATCTCTCACAAATCTCACACTATTTTTATTACGTGAACTATGATCAAATGAGGAAAATAATTAGGAAGGAAATGCAGGGAATAGTTTATGTCATCCCAGTAAAAATCCAAGAGAATATTTTCAAACTTACAGTTTATTTCAAACATTCAACATCTATTTCTAATTAAAAAAAAAAAAACTCAGATAAATAGAGAAAAGAAAGCTACTTTTCAAAAATATTTAACAATTTTGTTATGCTAACAGGTATTGTAATAATTAATGCTAATACACCAGAAGTATTTCCCATCTTTTAATTGTGTCTGAGCTTGTGTTCCTTGGGATCTTATTTGTGGTAATTCTTCAAGGTCTGAGTTAAAATCTTCCAGAGGGGGAGCCTGGCTGGCACAGTTGGTAGAACATGTGACTCTTGATCTCCCAGTAACAAGTTTGAGCCCCGTTGTGTTTACTTAAAAATAAGGGTTTATTTAAAAAATGAATAAAATAAACAAAATCTTCCGGAAGAAAAATATTTGGACATATTTCTTCCAGTTACCTGGGAGACATACCAGGTATGGTATGGGCCACTTTAAACTTAATCTCTGGGTTGATGTTTTTTAAAGATGGAGAAGTAGTAGAATGCTGGCTGTTGGACACCCAGAGCCAGATTTAGACGAGCCTTCAGCCTTACCGTCTCCGTCTGCAGGTCGGGTATTTCTCTGCTTTACTTACCAAGGGCGCTTCCATTCTTGGGTTTTGGCTTTATATTTTTTAGATCTTACCTCTCACCTGTTGGGAGTCCCAGACTCCTATCCCCCAGAATATATAATCCATTAAAATCCACACTCTAGACCACCAGGGATCAGAAGACATCACTATGGGAAACTTTGGTTCTAGTGCTTCACCTACTCTTTTAGAATGTTTGATTATTTGATTGACATTTCTTTTTTATTTATTTATTTATTTATTTATTTATTTTAAAGATTTTATTTATTTGAGAGAGAGAGAATGAGAGACAGAGAGCATGAGAAGGAGGAGGGTCAGAGGGAGAAGCAGACTCCCTGCCGAGCAGGGAGCCCGATGCGGGACTCGATCCCGGGACTCCAGGATCATGACCTGAGCCGAAGGCAGTCGCTTAACCAACTGAGCCACCCAGGCGCCCGATTGACATTTCTGTCCTACAAGGAATTCTTCGATTTTTACCAGTTTAGTCATGAATTTTTTTAAATGTATTTGTTACATAGCATCCAGAATTTTAAGAAAAGTGTGCTGTACTAGAAGTGGTTTCTTGTTCAGCCTAATATTGCTGAAAACAGAAGCAAAGGAAACTCAAATAACAATAGATGTACATTCAAATGTGTCATCTGATGATTTTAATAAGTTTGCACAAATAACAAAGTGATTTTTCCATTGCAGAGGCTGTATAGAAAAATAAAATTTATTCAAACTACATTTGTGAATTGACTAAAACAAAGTCATCTACTCACACTGAAGAAATTCTGTGCTTCTCACATGAATGGAGGTGATTTGTGGAAAAAAAAAAAAAGGAAAGGAAAGAACCAGAAAATACACAAGATCAGAAATGGGATGCAAGTGGTGCTAATTGGAGCTAATGTGTTCAGAATAAAGGAGATGCCAATTAAGAGGATTTTCTGCTTGAAGTTCAGTGGTTCTAAACTGAACAAGTGCAGTGCCTGCACTTGAGAATCCACTGGGGAGCTTTAAAACTACTATCCTGCTCCTAGAGATTCTGATATAATTGGTCTGGGATAGACTCTAGGCACTGGAATGCCTTAAAAGCTCCCCAGGTGTTCCTAAAAGGTTGCTGGAATTGAGAACCCCGGGTGTAATCCCGGTGTAATTTGGGGAGCTGCAGACTTGAATTCAGGTGGCTTCCACGAGAAAGTTTTAATAAGAGGCTTAAATCAACAAGAAACTCTGAAAAAGACCTATTTCTCCACAGTGTCCCAAAGAACTAGTAGAAATAGCTTGCTTACAGGTAGGGAGAAAAGCAAAATTGAAATAATCTCAAAGGTCCGGGTTAAAACATCAGAAAGCCAACTTAAAGGTGGCAAAACTAAACTGTGAATGCCTAAAAGAGACTAAATCACTAGAATATGTAAGTACACAAGCTATAACTTCCAAATTTATATATAGCTGTTCTCCCACTTCTCACATGGCAATACCATTGATTGCTTGTGCAGTAAATTACCAAGCACACACTATGAGGAAGAGAGATAAGCAGTAAAACTGGGAATCCTAAGGGTATGATTTTTGGAGTAGAAAGAGCCTTTGCTTAAATGGGGAAAGGGGTGAGTACTCTGCTGGGGAAAAGTTGTCCAAAGGACCCTAGTGGGACAACCTCCAGATTGGTTCGGGTAGGGATGGGGGCAGGGAGTCAGATCACACAGAAGCAAGCACTCCAGGCTTACCATTTGACTCTTGGAGTGTACAGTTTTAAAATTAGCCCTTATAGATTCTGAGGACTTCTCCAGAGGCTACTTTGTTTTTTCTTTGATACCCTCAACCCTGCCCCTTTTCTTATTTAGACAAAATCTTCCCCAAATCAAAAGCAACAAATGGGAAAAATGAGTGAAGATTTGCTTATGGCCAGCTGCTTTGGTGTAGAGAATGCAGGCCTAGTGGGGGTGAATTTGTGCTCCTGTCTTCCTTTTGCATTTCCCTATTGCCTCTTTCTCTCTCCTCATTTTCACTTTATTTGCTTTTCTACTCTTCCCTTTCTGTTTACATTTAATCACTATGAAGATAGAATACTCTTATGCATAATACAATGAAAATTTTATTTTTAATAAACTCAGAATCCTCCATGGGAAGACTTTTCTTATGATAAAGGGGATCTTACACTTACCTGTATTTCTCAGCTTAATAAAAAGACCATTAAAGTGATTCATAGATGTCCTTAAGTGTAATTTTTATTATATATTATACAATCTTTTGAGCATGAATTGCTAAATAAATATATTTTAGGATTCCATCTCATTTTTTCCAAAGGTGGGACCAATTTACAAAGATCACATCTACACTGCACATTTTCATGGAGTGCACAGCCTTGGTTACATCAATGGCAAACCTAAAGGATAAGGACACACCGATATTCCTCTCCTGTATCACCTCACCTGCAAGCGCAAAGCAAGAGTGTTTCTTTTGGTTCAGCAGTGTCATGACTATCTCATTATCTGAGATACTCCGAACATGATAGAAAATCTCTGGAGGATATGACTTGGATTGGACCATTTTCTAAGGCAAATGACATATTGTTGAGGTATAGGTGTTTTAGTCAGTTCAGGCTGCTATAACAAAATAGAGAGATAGCAGAAATTTTTTTCTCACAGTTCTGGATACTGGAAGTCCAAGGCCAGAGTGCCAGCATGTTTAGCTTCTAATGAGAGCCCTCTTCTGGGTTGCAGAGTGCTAATTCGTTGTTGTATCCTCACATAGCCGAAAGAGAGAGAGAAAGAAAGAGAGCTCTCTGCGTAGCCTTGTATAAGAGCATTAATCCTGTTCATGAGGGCTCCGCCCTCATGATCTAATTTCCTCCCAAAGGCCCCCACCTCCAAATACCATCACATTGAAGGTTAGGATTTCAACATATGAGTTTGGAGTCCATAACAGAAGGTAACATGTCGCCTATTCAATATGAAAATTATATGGCTCAGTCCAACACAGCAGGTCAGGCAGCTAAGCTAGAGGCAAATTAGAGGCGCTAAAGATGGCAGACTTAGGTTTGAACCCCAGAGCCACCATTTTATAACACTTTGACCTTAGGCAAAATTAACTTTTTTCAACCTCAGTTTTCCTTTTCTAAAACTGAATTCATAAAAATGCCTCTATCACAGCTTGTGGTGAGAATTATATTACATATGAAGTGCTTAGCATCACACTTGGCATGGAGTAGGCATCCAATAATTGATAGATATGATTAATCTTCCCCTGAGGTATCTTTAACATAGAAAACCCTAGAATCAATGGGAAGTCTAGCTGTTTGAGACAAAGACAAGTTGTAATATTCAGATTCACTATTATTTTTGATGAGCAAGTTTTCTCAAACCTTGGATAGCTGAATGCTATTCCCTCTCCTTAAAGCACTTTTATCCATTTCTTCACTTGAAGAGTTTCTACTTACTCTTCAGAGCTTGGCTTAAATGATGCTTCCTCAAAAAGAAGCCTTTTCTGACTCCGATAGGACCCTGAATTTTCTTATTATTCCACTTACCTATGCTTGAGCATGACTCTGTAATAACCTGTCTTCCCCCATAGACATAAGCTCCATAGAGTCAGAGATCATGACTATTATGATTGACACAGCATATCCTGCTGGTGACAATTGAAGGCTTCTCAGGCATTCCTTCTCTAAATCTTGACTGCAGTTTTTTGAGGGAATTAATCATCTTATCTAATTCTATCAATTACTGATGGAGAGGTGTTCAGGTCTCCAAATAAAATTGTTGTTTTGTCTATTTTTCCTTTCAGTTCTATCAGTTTTTGCTTCATGTATTTGTTGTCTGGTACATACACATTTAGGATGACTAGTTCTTAGTAGACTGACCCTTTTATCTTTATGTAATGTCCTTCTCTGTCCTTGGTAATTTGCTTTGCTCTGTAATTTGTCTAATATTAAGATAGGCACTCCAGCTTTCTTTTGATTAATGTTTGCATTTTATCTTTTTCATCCTTTTATTTTCAACCTACTAATATAATTACATTTGAAATTACTTTATCGTATTATATTGTAATATGATACATTTATATTATATATAAAGATATAATTTTTATAATATATAATTATTAATTATAATTAATTAAACACTTTATATAATTTCTTAACGTATAGTATGTTATAGATATATCTTATCAAAGTCAACTGGTGTTGACATTTTGAGTGAATTGTGGAAGCTTTATCCCCTTTATGTTCCTTTACCCTTCCCCATTTATAATATAATTATGTTAAATATTTTCTCTATATTCATTGAGAACCACACTAAAGAGTATTATAATTTTTGCTTCAACCATCAAACAAAACTCAAGAGAAGGAAATGTATTGTGCTTACCCATATTTTTATCTCTGTGTTCTTTCTGACTTCTTGGTCTTCCAAGAGTCCTTCTTTTTTCATTTCCTTCTTGTTTCAAGAACTTCCTTTAGCCGTTCTTTTAGGGTAGGTCTGCCAGTAACAAATTCTCTTAGTTTTCCTTCATCTGTGAATGTCTTTAATCCCCCTTCAATAATGTGTCATTTCTCTCTGACTACTTTCAAGATAAAATCTGTCTTTGGTTTTTAGAAGACTGATTATGTATGTCTTTGCATGAATTTCTTTGGGTTTAATCCATTTGAGTTTTGTTCAGCTTTTCAACCTGTAGATTTATGGTTTTTATGTAGATTTTTGCCAAATGCTGGAAATTTTTAGTCATTTTTTAAATACTTTTCAGCCCTCTCTCCAACTCTCTGCTTCTGGGAATCGGATGACACAAATGTTAGATCTCTTTTTGTCCCACAGGTCCATAAGGTTCTGTTCATTTTTTTCCCAGGTTATTTTCTCTTTGCTGTTGAGATTGCATAGTTTTCATTGTTTAAGTTCACCGATTCTTCCCTCTGTCCTCTCCATTTTGCTATTGGGCCTATCCATTGAGTTTTCTTTCTTTTTTTTTATTTTTTATTTTATTTTTTATTTTTTTTAAAGATTTTATTTTTTATTTATTTGACAGAGAGACACAGCGAGAGAGGGAACACAAGCAGGGGGAGTGGGAGAGGGAGAAGCAGGCCTCCCCACTGAGCAGGGAGCCTGATGCAAGGCTCGATCCCAGGACCCTGGGATCATGACCTGAGCCGAAGGCAGACGCTTAACGACTGAGTCACCCAGGTGCCCCAAGTTTTCTTTCTTTTGGTTGTATTTTTTGGTTCTAAATTTTTCATTTAGTTCTTCTTTATATCTTTATTTCTTTTTTTAGTCTTCCTATTTCTTTCCTGAAACTTTATATTTTTTCCATTTGTTTCAAGAGTATTTGTAATTGCTTGTTGAAGAATTTTTTATGATGGCTGCTTCAAAATTCTTGTCAGATAATTTGAGACCTGTGTCATCTCAGTGTTGGCATTTGTTGATTGTCTCACTTAGTATGAGTTCTCCCTGGTTCTTGGTAAGACATGATTTTCACTTAAAACTTGGACATTTTGTTCATTGTGTTATAAGACTCAGGATCTTCGGCGCCTGGGTGGCTCAGTCATTAAATGTCTGCTTTCAGCTCAGGTCATGATCCCAGGGTCCTGGGACTGAACCCCGCATCAGGCTCCCTGCTCAGCAGGAGCCCTGCTTCTCCCTCTCCCACTCCCCCTGCTTGTGTTCCCTCTCTTGCTGTGTCTCTCCCTGTCAAATAGATAAATAAAATCTTAAAAAAAAAAAAAAAAAAGACTCAGGATTTTATTTAAATCTTGTATTTTAGAAGGCCTCCTCTGACACCAGTCTGGTGGTTGGAGGGGATACCACCTTATTACTGTCTGGTGGGGGTGGAAGTCCAGGTTTTCCACTCAGCTTCCCGTGACACTGGGGTAAGAGGCATGGAGAAGGGTGGGAAGGGACTTATTACAACTGGGTGGGAGTCGAAGATTAGGTTCCCCAGTGGGCCTTTGTTAATTCCATCCTGGATAAGGGGAGGGACACATCATTACTGCTCCCCACGTGGCCTCCACTGACACCTCCGTTGAGGGGGGTTGGAAGAGGGATTGCTACTATTGAGAAGTCATGAAAGTCTTTATTCTTTACTAAATCTCATCTGATACCACCCCAGCAAGGAGGGGGAGGAACACTGCATTAACCCTGGGTAGGCTTAGAACTCCAGGCTCCCCACTTGGTCTCAACTGACACTGTGTGGGAGGAGATGTGCTTATAACTACCCTACAGGGATGGAAGTCCTGGTCTCCTCCCAGCCTTCTATGATGGCTCCGAGGTGCAAAGAAGCTAGGGAGGGTATACATTTTTACAGTGTGGCAAAAGTGGAAGTCTAGGCTTTTCACTCAGCCTTTGCTGGCTAGGGTAAAGGTGGGGCTGTAGTTTCTTTGTAGAGCGCATTTTGTCTAAAAGTCTGTCTTGCTTGGCTGCCCCTTTCCTGGTCCTTCAACAGGAGAGCAGGCTTGGGGGAGGGGGGTATTTGTTTGGTCTGTGCCTATTGGATGTTGGAGTCACTGGCTTTTCTAGTGTCCACTTTCGGACATATAAGGCAGAACAAAACAAAACCAGAAATTCACAATAGTGAATTTTGGGAGGACCCAGGTCCTTAGCTGATCTGCCTTCTCTCCACCTTACAGAATCTTCTTATGATTGTTTATATGTAATATTCAGAGCTTTTGTTTTAGTTAGCAGAGAGAATAGGGAAAAATAAATCTACTTCATCTTCCCAGAAGTAGAAGCCTCACCACACTCTTTTAATGATCTTTGTACAAACAGACATGTATAGTGTATATTGTCGTTGCCCTACCCAGATCCCTTTAACTAGGTAATTTACCCAATCCCCAGTTACCTGGATAACTCACAGCTGCCCCTTTCTCTGAAGAATTGCCCTGGGGCAAATGGGAGCTGTCCAAGTGTGCCCTGTACACCCCCACCCTGCTTCCTGCCAGGGCCAGAGCTCTGCCAATGTTGCAAAATTGTGCTCTAAGGCTTCCCCCATGAGAATGCAGCTAGTCTGCAGCCGAGACCATACTCAAGATGTTTACGTTTTCTGATTTGTACATCTTTTCTTTTATGGTTAACACTGTTTGAATATTTGCTATCCCCATCCCTCCTCTCACCTCCCCACAAACTTTTTCTTATTTAATCATCTCTGATTCTTATCTTTTACTACTTCCATTTTTAAAATTTGTTACTGTGATGTCAAGGTAGGCAGAACGAATTTCAACTCACTTCGGCTCTCTGAGCCTTGTCGACTTCATCAGCAAAGTGGGGGTAGTGCAAGGATACACACTTACAGACACTGGTACAGGGTTTGGAATCTAATGAGAAGCCATGGACAGGAGCAATTTTTAATCTGCATTTCCAGAGGAGAGGTGGGTCGGGGCAGGGATGGGTAAACTAGGTGAAGGGGATTAAGAGTATACTTATCATGGTAAGCACTGAGTAATGTATAGAATTGTTGAATCACTATATTGTACACCTGAAACTAATATAGCATTGTATGTTAATTATACTGGAATTAAAAATGAATAAACAAATAAATAAATTTTCAAATTATACATCATTTTCTCTGTCTAAATACTACTTACAACACAGCCAGGAATTGTCTGCCCTCCTTTGGTCCCTGGACCTCCCATCTTACCTCCTTCCCTCTTGACCTGATTCAGGTCAGAGCACATCTCACTCCTTTCAACTACATTCTCCATGTCTCTCCCTCACCTTTCTCAGCCACACCTTGGTTCCTCTTACCATCGGACTATATATCCCTGTTTTGCTCTCCTGTGGAAAAATGCTCAAATCTTAGGTGAGACACTCTCACAGACCAAGTATGAATTAGAGAAAAATTGGGGTGAGGGTTGAGGGGGACATGCAGAGAAATAGTGAAAGTTCCTCTTGTGGAATATAAGTCCATGGGTGGACTGAGAGACTTGGAGAGAAAGAAAGGGAGTTGGAGGACAAATTATTTTTACCAATGTCTACGAAGTATGAGCCTCTAAACAAAGAATCAAAATATGTAAAACAAAAATTGACAGAATTAAAAGGAGAAACAAAAATATCCACCAATATACTAAGAGACTTTATTATAACTCTCTAAGAAACTGATAGATCAAACAGACAAAATAATCAGGATATAAAAGTTTTGAGTAACACAATGAACAAACTTCATATGTAATTCTGCATCCAAATAATAAGAAAAACACTTGTTTCAAGTTTTCATTTAAATCCTAGTTAGTTAACATATAGTGTAATATTAGTTTAAGGGGTAGAATTTAGTGATTCACCACTTACATATAACACCCAATGCTCATCACAACTAGTGCCTTCCTTAATACCCATCACCCATTTAACCCATCCTCCCCACCTCCCTCCATCAACTCTTACTTTGTTCTCTATAGTTAAGAGTCTTTGATTTGCCTCTCTCTTTTTCCCTCTATGTTCATCTGTTTTGTTACTTAAAATCCACATATGAGTGAAATCATATGGTACTTGTCTTTCTCTGACTTATTTCACTTAGCATGATACACTCTAGCTCCATCCATGTCATCGCAAATGGCAAGATTTTGTTATTTTTTATGGTTCAGTAATATTCCATTTTGTGGTGGGGTTTTTGTGTGTGTGTGTGTGTATCACAACTTCTTTATCTATTCATTAGTTGATGGACATTTGGGCTCTTTGCATAATTTAGCTATTGTTGATAATGCTGCTATAAACATTGGGGTGCATGTGTCCCTTCAAATCAGTATTTTTGTATCCTTTGGGTAAATACCTAGCAGTGCACTTTGATTTCAAACATGCATGTAACAATGTAACATTTATAATAATTATCTATAAACCAAGCCCAAAAAGTAAGCTCAACAAATACCAAAGAAAATATATCACACTGATCTCATTCCCTGACTGTAACGCTATAAGTTAAGAAGTAAAGGGGAAAAAAACCTTTTCTTTCTCCTCCCAAAAAACTCATATATTTGGAAAGTAAAACCATACTTCTTTAAGTCATAGATTAAAGAAAAAGCCACAATGGAAAATACAAGACACTTATATTTAGAACGTTGATCTATACCGAAAACAAAATGTGTGAAATGAGGTTACCGTGGTACCCAAGCTAAAGATTTAGCCTTAAACATATATCATAGAAAAGAAGGAAGGTTCTACATCCAGATGACCAACCTAAGATTTAGAGAAAGAACAGCAAAATAAGCTCAAAGAAATAGTAAGAAGTCATGGTAAAGATAAGGAGAAATTGATAAAGCAAAAACAAAGAAACAACAGAGATCAACCAACCAAAAAAAATAGTTCTTTGAAAAGAACAATAAAGTAAACAAGATTTTCAAAGAAAAAAAGAGAATAGAAAAAAAGAAACTAAGTAATTAAAAGGAAGAATACTTACAGAGTTTATTAGTAATATATATTTTTTCTATTGAAAGAAAATGAAGCTACATTTCAGAGAAGTTCTGGAACTTGCTCAAGTAAGCATCTTTGGATTTAAACACTAGGCATAGTTTCATGAGACCATTTGGGATAAAGTGGTAAACTTGCATGTACTTAGCACCCTGAGGTTTTCTCTAAACAATATCCAAATTTAAATAAATGAGAATGAGGTTGGTATTACCTGAGAAAGATTTTTGGAGGTGGAGCAGTAGCCTTGAATAAAAATGCTTACACATAACTCCTGGGGACTTCTGTGGGCTAGGTTCTGTGCTTCGTACTTTACTACTATAAGTCCTGCTTTGTTTGTCTTCTTCCACTCCAGCTCTCCACTAGAACATAAGTTCCAAAAGGACAAAGTCTTTGTGTATTTTGTACATTGATGTACTCCCACTGCCTAGAACAGTGTTTAGCAAATAGCAGGTGCTCTATAAATATTTGTTCAATGAATGAAGGTAGAGTACTCTGAGGAAGTTATTATCCTAGTTTTATTTGAGCCTTAACTAGTTGATATGACTTGTTCAGAATCACTCAACAAGGAGGTGATTGGATCTACTTGAGTCCAGAGATTTTAACTACCATATTCTTCTGCCTCTCTTCGTAGGTAGAAAGCATTTGGAGAGGTAGTGGGAGAGGCTGGGACCTGGGTGTGTACAGGGGCATTACAAAAAAATTAGAGATTTTTAAGGGCCAGTGATAAAGGGCTTAAATCTTTAGTTGAGGTATACAAGAGTGAAACTTACTCAATATTATATACAAAGATTTTAGCCTTTATGCCTCTTTGAGTATTATGGTGTCTTCCATTCTGGATCTAAAAAACTGCCTATTTATTCATCCCTGATCACCATTCCACACTTGTCTCCATCCAGCAAAGAAAATCACTCCTTTACCACACAGTGACCTAATCTTCATAACACCACACCTCATGTTGAGGAACCTCAACCCAGTCCACTCCTAAAAATCTTAGTGAGACATACTAATGACCCAATACCTCTTCCATTTCATCTCTCCTCTGCTCAAGAACCCATGATGGTTCCAGGATTTCAAGACTGACACTTCTGAACATCTCCATTCCTAATTATATTCTTTCTCCCTCCAAAAAATATATATTGGCAGGCCTGTAATATATGCTAGGCATTAGAAGATGAACAAGACATTATCCCTGCCTATGGGCAATGTTAGTTTGTATGTTGAGAGGAAGGAAAGAGAGGAGAATAAATTTGAGGTTGGAAGAGACATTCGCCCCCCCATTTTCTGATCTTCTTAGGCATTTTTATATAAAAGCTATTGCTCAGTGGTGCATATGGTGATCCCTGGGTCTCCTCAATGTGACCCATGGTGATCCAAAGTAATTTCATGGTGATTCCATAATGATTTATGTTGATGGTCCATGGTAACCCATTACTAGTGGTTGCATGGTGATTCATTGGGATCTATGATGATTCATGGTTATCTGATTGACGATGTTCCATGACAGCAATGAAAATGCCACTTTCTACCTTTGCATTTTATTCTGGGACAGGTGCAATTTTTAGATTCATGATATCAGCTACATGATATCATGGTAAAAAGATAATGCATTGTGCCTATTTTCAATAAGATGGTAATTCTCATGCTTAATTCTGTTTGCTCTGAGTGTTCTGTGGTAGAGATGGAGATGATGTGTACAGATGGCTTGTATTTCCTTTGCCTTAGAGAGGTTAGAGAGTGGAAAGTTGGAGCTAGACTTATGAGCAATTAACTTCAAAATACAGCAAAATTTCTCATATTTGATATTAAAGTGAACAAAATGGCCTATAAAATTTAATAGGAACTATGATACAAATTTTGTGGGAAAACAAAACACATAGACACACTCCACAGACATAAGTCATTTAGAAAAAATGCATGTTTTGTGTTTGGAAAGTATATACACACAGACACACATAAACAAAGCAGTTGTTTTCCATTATGCGCTGAGAAAGGAAAGTTTAGGGTCATATATTTGAGTACATATAACAGAGAAACCCATCAGGAAAGGCTTCTGTGGTGAAGCATTTGAACTGAAACCTGAAGGATTAGTATAAATTCATTAGAAGATATTGGAGGAGAAAAGAACATTCCAGTGTGAGCAAAGGTTCTGGTTTTAAAAGGACCTTGAAGAATTCTAGAAAACTTAAGGCCAACATGTTGGAGAGTGGTGGGAGAACTTGGCAAAGGATGACATGAGAAGTAGAAAAGGGCCACATCATGCATAGCCTTACAAGCCCTGGTGTTTGACTTTCATTCTTTGGACATTGGAAAACCACTGAAGAGTGGAAGAAAAATACATTTCAGTTTCATGTTTTTAAAAGATGGGCCTGGATCTTATGCAGGAGAAAAAAGAAAGGAATGTAAAGGAGCAAAAGCAGAAGGAAGGAAATGGATTGTACAACTATTGCCATCCTCTATTCAAGAAATATTGGTGATTTTTGGTAATGGTGAAAATTTGGTAATGGTGAAAATTATGCCTCTATGTAGTACATCTATACTGAAGGCAGATTGCTTATGGAGTCAATGTAGGCTGTAAGAAAGAGAGAGATGTTGAGGATGTTGAGGGTAATTTAAAAAGATAATTTAAAAAGAAATCTGGAGCCTTTAGCATAATTCAGCTGACCATGCCATTTTGATCTTACCATGTCTGCCAAGCTGTTAACAATTTTTAAAGGATTTATTTATTTATTTGAGAGAGGTGGGGAGGGGCAAAGAGGGAGGGAGAGAGAAACTTAAGCAGATTCCGAACTCAGTGTGAGCCCGACTCAGGCTTGATTTTAAGACCCTGAGATCATGACCTGAGCCGAAACCAAGAGTCGGATGCTTAACTGACTGAGGCACCCAGGCGCCCCTGAGCTGTTACATTTTACATTAATTTGCTTACATTTAAACATTTCTATGCCTATAAAGGCCAGAAAAATAGCATAAATGAGTAAGGTGCAATGAGTGGGGACTATGAAAACTCTTTATAGTTTTCTTCCTTGGATATTGCAACCAATTGTTAACCCCTAAAAGCTATTCACATCTTCTGGTACAGTAACAAAACTCCAAAATTTTACCTAGGCCCATGGTCATCCAAAACAGACTGTCAATTAGAGTTTGATTAAGAAGGAAGAATGGTATGAATGATACAGAATGAGAGATCTATTACAGATCTTAGACTTGATTGTGGGATATGGGGAAGGCTGCTTTTACCTCTGCTTCTGATGGTGGGTTTGAAGTCACTACAGTTCAGTAGGGCTGGCAGTCAGGAAAGAAGGCTGGGTGTGAAACAGGGAAAATCGAGGATAAACTGGAACGTGCCAAGACTCAATGGAGTCCGTAAGTACAAACAAGAAATCTCATCTGTCTCTTACTGCCTCCTCCTCTTGATGGAAAAACTAGCAAAAAAATCTGTACCCATTTTAATCCACTATTTAGACTATATTTCTTTTAATTACTTGCATTTAAGTATGGCATGTGACTAGGTAAAAGCCAATGAGCACTTTGATGTTCACAATGCATCTACATGAGGATTTTTTCCCCTATCTTCTCTTGGGACTTCATAGGTTTCCAGAATCTAAGTATTGAATTAATCCATTCTGGAAAATTATTAGGTATTATGTTTAAAATACTGCTCAATTATACTTTGTCTCTCTCCTTCAGATCTCCAACTAGAAGTATATTAGACTTTCCCACTCTATTCTCCCTGTCTCTTAATCCCTACTCCCTCCCTCCCTGAGAAAAGGATATTTCCATTAGCTGGGATGACACAATAGGATCTTGGAATTTTCTCTTCTGATAAACTATCCCGTGTCCTTTAAGAAAAATTTTTAGTAAACTGTTTGGACTTGAAAATTTTGAGTCATTCAGTTATTCAGGGTCATCTTTAAACATTGATTTAAGGTTTTCCTAAAGTATTTTGTTGTCCCCCAAATTTTGGTTGATGGAAGCCCATTCATCTTTTTCATAAATGAGAGAAAGGAAAAAGATTACATTAATCCCTACAGTTATTCAACCAATTGTCTGCATTCTAAGTTACCTTCTCAGAGAGGCCTTCCTTGACCACCCTTTCTAAATTTCATCCACTGGCCCAGCAATCTCTTTTCCCTCCCTCTGCTTTACTTCCTTCATAACACACAACTCTCTAAAATTGTTACCCAAAACTGGATTTGCCAACCAAAGAATAGGAAAAGGAAGGATTTTACTTGCAACAAGTAAAGGAGAACACTGGGGATATTGCCCAAAGCAGTATATCCCTGAACAACAGAATTGGGGAAGGTTTTTGTTGTTGTTGTTGTTGTTGTTTTCCCCATCTTTATGAGTATTTATTTATTGTTTAATTTAAATTCAATTAATTAACGTATAGTATATTAATAGTTTTAGAGGTAGAGTTCGGTGATTCATCATATAACACCCAGTGCTCATTACATCTAGTGCCCTCCTTAATGCCCATCACCCAGTTGCCCCACCCCCCCACCCAACTCCCCTTCAGTAACCCTCAGTTTGTTTCCTATAGTTAAGAGTCTCTTATGGCTTGCTTCCCTCTCTGATTTCACCTTATTTTATTTTTCCCTCCCTTCCCCTATGATCCTCTGTTTTGTTTCTTAAATTCCACATATAAGTGAAATCATATAATTTTTTCTCTGATTCAGTTATTTTGCTTAGCATAATACCCTCTAGTTCCATCTATGTCATTGCAAATGGTGAGATTTCGGAGTTTTTTGATGGCTGAGTAATATTCCATTTTTTATATATATACCACATCTTCTTTATCCATTCATCTGTCAGTGGACATCTCAGCTCTTTCCATAGTTTGCTATTGTGGGCATTCCTGCTATAAACATTGGGGTGCATGTGCCCCTTTAGATCACTATGTTTGTATCCTTTGGATAAATACTTAGTAGTGCAATTGCGGGGTTGTAGGGTAGCTCTATTTTTAGCTTTTTGAGGAAACTTCATACTGTTTTCCAGAATTACTATACCAGCTTGCATTCCCACCAACCGTGTAAGAGGGTTCCCCTTTCTCCACATCCTTGCCAACATTGTTGTTTCCTGACTTGTTAATTTTAGCCATTCTGACTGGTGTGAGGTGGTATCTTATTATGGTTTTAATTTGTATTTCCCTGATGACAAGTGATGTGGGGCATTTTTTTCATATGTCTGTTGGCCATTTGTGTGTCTTCTTTGGCGAAATGTCTGTTCATGTCTTCTGCGCATTTCTTGACTGGATTATTTGTTTTTTGGGTGTTGAGTTTGATAAGTTCTTTATAGATCTTGGATACTAGCCCTTTACTTGAGAATACATTTGCAAATATCTTCATTCTATAGGTTGTCTTTTGGTTTTGTCAACTATTTCCTTTTCTGTGCAAAAGCTTTTTATCTTGATGAAGTCTAGAATTGGGGGAGTTTTAAGCTAAAGGTGCATGCATATTCATGAAGGGCTTGGCAAAGGAAAGGTCAGTATAGATTTGGGATAAAAGTTGACCAGAGTCAAGGTCCTAGTTGATTGAAGTCACAAGGGCCAGCAAGAGTCAGCATCATCAATTCTCAGTCTGCACATAGTCCTGTGTTTGAGCGCTCAAAGGGATTTAAATCCTGCAGAAACAACTCAAGAACATGTGTTAAGTTGATCTTTACTTTTTTTTTCAATTTTACTTAGTTAACATACAGAGCAATACTGGTTTCTAGAGTAGAATTCAGTGATTCATTACTTACATACAACAGCCAGTGCTCATCACAAGTGCCTTCCTTAATACCCATTATTCACTAGCACATCCCCCACCCACCTCCCTCCATCAACCCTCAGTTTATTCTCTATCGTTAAGAGTCTCTTATGGTTTGTTTTCCTCCTTTTTCTCTTTTTCCCCTTCCCATATGTTTATCTGTTTTCTTTCTTAAATTCCACATAGGAATGGTATTTGTTTTTCTCTGACTTATTTCACTTAGCATAATACACTCTAGCTCCATCCATGTCATTGCAAATGGCAAGATTTCATTTTTTAGGGCTGAGTAATATTCCATTGTAAGTATATACTACCTCTTCTTTATCCATTCATCAGTTGATGGACACTTGGGCTCTATCTTTACTTTTGAAACAGCACTATGAGTTTTACCATCAATTTACTACCTCTGATGTGGTTAGGCTATTTCTCAGCCTGGTAGAGACTTAGTTTTTGCATTCCTCTTGTTCCCTTAAATCCTTACCTACTCGGCTTTTTGCATTTCTTTTCTTTCTTTTTTTTTTTTTCTAGTTAAAATGGTTTTTTTTTTAATTTTTTTATTGTTATGTTAATCACCATACATTACATCATTAGTTTTTGATGTAGTGTTCCATGATTCATTGTTTGTGCATAACACCCAGTGCTCCATGCAGAACATGCCCTCTTTAATACCCATCACCAGGCTAACCCATCCTCCCACCCCCTAGAACCCTCAGTTTGTTTTTCAGAGTCCATCAACTCTCATGGTTCGTCTCCCCCTCTGATTCTCCCCTCTTCATTCTTCCCCTCCTGCTATCTTCTTCCTCCTCTTCTTCTTCTTCTTCTTCTTCTTTTCTTAACATTTTTTGCATTATTTGTTTCAGAGGTACAGATCTGTGATTCAACAGTCTTGCACAATTCACAGCACTCACCATAGCACATACCCTCCCCAATGTCTATCACCCAGCCACCCCATCCCTCCCACCCACCCCCCACTCCAGCAACCCTCAGTTTGTTTCCTGAGATTAAGAATTCCTCATATCAGTGAGGTCATATGATACATGTCTTTCTCTTTTCAATTCTAACACTTCCTAGGAAGTTCTGCAAGAAGTGTGCTTGGGCAAGGAGAGCCTAGGGCACAGATCATGAAGATAGCTGGGAGCCTAAAATGACTTCTCTAATCCCTAAATCTATGTCTTATCTTTCTTTTTCCTAAGATCCCTAACTCTTGCTGCTTACAAAATGTATTATTTGTTTACATTTTTATAGAATGATCTCCTTACCAGAATGTAAGCTTCATGAGGGCAGAACTTGGCCATCTTCTGTTTATTTCCAGCATTTTGTACAATGTGTGACACATAGTAGACACTCAAAATATTTGAGGATTAGATGAATGACAACTATGTCAAGCATTTTGCTGGGTTCTGGAATATAGTGATGAAAGAAAGACATAGTCTTCTCTGTTTCAGATCTTAATTCATCTGTCCCTCTTCTCTGAAATTTTTCAGTTTTGTTATTTGCTTTGGAAAATAGAGGTTTAATCTCAGGAAACCTTTATTAAATGTGCCATATTCTCTGAGAAGTAAATATTAACTGCTCATAGAAGGGACATCAATTGTGAGCATTTGAGAAGGATTCTTAAACTTTGAATCTCCTGGAGTTTGATACGTGGGTCCTACTCTCCTCAATCTAATTTGTTCTTTTTCCTCCTCCTGGCATGAGGAATGGAATGACTATGAAGACCTTTAAGAAGGATGATTTTATCCATCAAGAGAGAATGGGGCAATCAATCAATCAATTAATAAAAGCTTTTATTTATTATTTTATCTGTCTCCTTCCAGACCTACTGTCTTCGTGGGGTATAGAGTGCTTACTCTGAGGTAGCCACTACTTTAACCATTTTGTTTAATTGTTTGGTGACATTAATTGCTTTTTTTAAAAAGTTTTTATTTAAATTCAATTTAATTAACATATACTAATTAGTAGTTTCAGAGGTAGAATTCAGTGATTCATCAGTTGCATACAACTTTAACCTCAGAACCACCCTGAGAAGTAAGCAACTTGCCCAGTGGAGCCTAGATGCATACATTCTGGCCCTTTTCTACATTTTCACTCTCCTTTTCCTTCTTTTTCTGCACCCTCTCCCAACTTTGTGGGTAATTTTGATTCCTGGAGGAATTGCCAAAATTCTTTTTTACATCTTTGCCTTCTATTATTTCTCTACATTTGAACAAGGACCCTGTCAAGCAAGACTTAGGGAGGAGTTTTAGATCCCTGCCCAGCCCAAGAAGAGAAAGAGTGGGAATAAAGCCATCTTGGGGTTGAGGAAGAATGAGCCATTCAGATTTTCCAAAACAGGACCTACTCAGGGGATAAGCTTGTGTCCCTAGGGTACCAGACGATTTCCCACCCTCTCAACATATGCTTTGTGCTTCCACCCCTGCCAACAATTTTCTTCTTGCTCACTTCTGAAACTGGGAATTTTTGCCATCATCCTGTAGGGCATCATCACCCAGCACATTCTCTTTCCTTCAGTAGCTACAGCACAACCCTAAAGTCCTACTTCTTCATTGATTGGCTTCTGTCTGCAATGGAGACATCTGCATTTTCCCACCTGGCCAAGAGTGATAAAATATAAATATCAGGCTTTTAGCATTGTGGCTAAACAAGCTGCAGTTCAGAAAGTGAAGAAAGATAACAGCAGTTGAAAAATATGAAGAGCAGAATGAGGTCTAATATAAATCTAATGAAAATTCCCAAAGAAGCTAGTAGAGATAATGGAAGAAAGATAATATGCAAAGAGATAATTGAAAAAAAAAAGAAAATATGCAAAGAGCTAATGGCTCAGAAATGTCCATACTTGAAGAAATTCACTGTATTTAGATTGAAAACATAAAGCAAGACATGGACAATATAAATAAAAACAAATCTTACCTAGACACTTAGAGGTAAATGCATAGACTATGGACAAAGCACAAATCTTTTTAAAGCAACTAGAGAGTAGAGAAAGATCACCTATAAAGGAATAAAAATTTCACTACCAGCAGACTTCTCAAATAAATGAGTTTAAACTCATCTAACTTATTATGCAGGATTGACAATGATATTTTCAGTCCAAGATCATTTGAAAATCTTTACAATTAATAGATCACCACTAAAAAAATTTCTAATGATTGTACTTCAGGAAGAATAAAACTGTGTCCAAGAGAAAAAAAGAGGATGAGAGAAGCAATGGTGACCAAAGTACGTGATAAACATGTGGTTAAATCTAAATAAATATTTATGACAAAAAATAATAATGACCACTTTCAGGGGCATAAAAACAAGTTTTTATGTCTAAAATAGCAGGCAAAAATAACATGAAAGCCTGAAGGAGTGGGATTCACTGTCAAAAATCCAAAGAGCATTATATTTGGGAGCAGTACAGAAAAACAGATTAATTTTGAATTTTTAAAATCAAGTATGTATGTGAAAGAATTAATGCTAACTTTAAACCTTGCATGTAATTACATACCATTGTAAGAAGGGGGGAGGGAAGAAAGCATAACCATTTCAACAGAAGGCAGGAAAAATGAAAAAACAAAAACACAAAGATAAAGAAGTAGAAACCAGGGCGCCTGGGTGGCTCAGTTGCTTAAGCGACTGCCTTCGGCTCAGGTCATGATCCTGGAGTCCCTGGATCGAGTCCCGCATCGGGCTCCCTGCTCTGCAGGGAGTCTGCTTCTCCCTCTGACCCTCCCCCCTCTCATGTGCTCTCTCTCATTCTCTCTGTCTCAAATAAATAAATAAAATCTTTAAAAAAAAAAAAGAAGAAGTAGAAACCAGTCCAAACATATTACTCATCATGATCCTATCAAACATAAACAGAATTTAGCCCACATTAAAATTCTCAGGTTAGATTGTTGTGTTAAAGAGACACAACTATCACTTTAGACAGAGTAAGTATAAAAATAAAGAGATGGTGGTATTAAAAGAGCTGGAGCCAGCTTAAAGTGTCAGTCAAAAGTAGAGAGTTTGAGTATAAAAAGAATGACTATTTCCAGCAACAGTTATATTAGTCTCTAAGAACACTATTATTGAATGAATGAATACATGACTAAATGAATGGATGAAGGGTGGGATATTAGGGGTGTATATGGGTGATGCAAGGGTCTGATTGTATCAAAAATTACATTTAATTTCATCATGAAGACACACTAAAAAAATTCAATTTCCAGAGAGAGCATCAAGCCGGCTTGAAAATGGGCTCTCCAAAGGGATTCATCATAGGTAAGCAGGGGAGTGGAAGGAAGAACAATAGGGGTCCAGGATGTGGGGTTTAACTGGTCTAGAAGGATTCAAAAGATCAAAGGAGAAAGATTAAAGGATGCAAATTACTCAGCTCCATTCCCATTGGAGGGAGATAACAGAGAGAAGGTTGTAAATTGAGAACAGAAGTCAGATCAGAAGGTCTGATTACCTCATGAAGTCATGGGGTGAATGTAAGATTCCTGTTACAGAGGGTGTCTGCTTTTGCAGGGCTCCCATCCTTTCCCAGTCTAGTCTGGTCTGGCTTTTGCAAATCCTCATGAGAATATCCATCACAACAAGCTCCATCATGGCAGCAATTTTGGCGTTTTGTTCACTGCAGAATCACCAGACTTAAATAAGTGATCACTTGTGGGAGACAGGTAATAAATATTTGCTGAGTATATGCAGTGCCCTGCTGGCAATTCTTTTTTGTGCTCTCCATAGCCCTGACCTGGGAAAACACCTGAGTCCAGTTGAAACTTACCCTTCTTTGTTAATATCCTAGTTTAAGCTATAGATTCTCAATGCCCTTCCAGGGACAGTGGGAAGGGGTTTAGGTGGTGCATATGGGAGTTGGAAAGACCTGATTCATTCCCAGTTATGCTACTTTAGCTGGCAAAACTTTAAGATTCTACTTCTCTTCATCTATAAGAAGATGTTAACAATTGTACTCAATGAATCATGCATATGAAGCACTTAAACATCTGATACATAGAGCCCGGATATGGACCCTCAACTCTATGGTCAAATAATCTTTGACAAAGCAGGAAAAAGTATGCAATGGAAAAAAGACAGTCTCTTCAATAAATGGTGCTGGGAAAATTTGACAGCTATATACAGAAGAATGAAACTCGACCATTCTCTAACACCATACACAAAGATAAACTCAAAATGGATGAAAGACCTCAATGTGAGACAGGAATCCATCAAAATCCTAGAGGAGAATATAGGCAGTCACCTCTTCAACATCGGCCACAGAAATTTCTTTCAAGATACATCTCCAAAGGCTAGTGAAGCAAAAGCAAAAATGAACTTTTGGGACTTCATCAAGATAAAAAGCTTCTGCACAGCAATGGAAACAATCAACAAAACAAAGAGGCAACCCACAGAATGAGAGAAGATAATTGCAAATGACACTACAGACAAAGCACTGATTTCCAAGATCTGTAAAGAACTTTTCAAACTCAACACCTAAAAAACAAATAAGTCAAAAAATGGGCAGAAGACATGAACAGACACTTCTCCAAAGAAGACATACAAATGGCTAACAGACACATGAAAAAATGTTCATCATCATTAGCCATCAGGGTAATTCAAATCAAAACCACATTGAGATACCACCTTACACCAGTTAGAATGGCAAAAATTGACAAGGCAAGAAACAACAAATGTTGGAGAGGTTGTGGAGAAAGGGGAACCCTCTTACACTGTTGGTTGGAATGCAAGTTGGTATAGCCACTTTGGAAAACAGTGTGGAGGTGCCTCAAGATGTTAAAAATAGAGCTACCCCATGACCCAGCAATTGCACTACTGGTATTTACCCCAAAGAAACAGATGTAATGAAAAGAAGGGTCATATGCACCCCAATGTTCATAGCAGCAATGTCCACAATAGCCAAACTGTGGAAAGAGCCAAGATGCCCTTCAACAGATGAATGGATAAAGAAGATGTGGTCCATATATACAATGGAATATTACTCAGCCATCAGAAAGGATGAATACCCAACTTTTACTTCAACATGGATGGGAGTGGAGGAGATTATGCTAAGTGAAATAAGTCAAGCAGAGAAAGTCAATTATCATATGGTTTCACTTATTTGTGGAACATAAGGAATAGCATGGAGAACATTAGGAGAAGGAAGGGGAAAATGAAGGGGGGGAAATCCAAGGGGGAGACGAACCATGAGAGACTATGGACTCCGAGAAACAAACTGAGGGTTTTAGAGGAGAAGCGGGCAGGGAGATGGGTTAGCCCGGTAGTGGGTATTAAGGAGGGCACGTACTGCATGGAGCACCGGGTGTTATACGGAAACAATGAATCATGGAACATTACACCAAAAACTAATGATGTATGGTGACTAACATAACATAATTAAATTAAACTAAATTTAAAAAATAAATAAATAAAAAACATCTGATACATAGAAAACATCTCCAAATATCATCATTTTTATGACTATTATATTGAGTAACATTCTAATGTTATTATTATACGTTAGTGCATAAAAGTATTACTGCACTTACTCTGAGGATTATATTAAAGAACTGATGTTTAGCTAAGTTTAATTTTCCTTCAATTAAATGTCAGTCCTTGGCCCACCCTCTATTATTGCTTTTCAAACATTTGGTGCCAACCTCTTTACATTCTTAAAAATTATTGAGGACTCCAAGGAGCTTTTGTTGCTGTAGGTTATACCTACAGACATTTACCACTTTAGAAATTAAAATTGAGAAATTAAAAAATATTTATTCATTTCAGAATAAAATGATAAATGCATTACAAGTTAATTATATTTTCCAGAAAAAAAGTAAGAAGAATGTCATTGTTGTACATTATAGTAACTTTGGCTTAACAGAAGACAGAGTTCTCTTCTACTTTTTTTTCTTTTTTGAAATATAGTTGACATACAATGTTATATTAGTTTCAGGTGTACAACATAGTGATTCAACAATTCTATACATTACTTAATGCTCACCACAATAAGTGTAGTCATCATACAATGTTATTACAATTTTATTGACTATATTCCCTATGCTGTACTTTTCATTCCGTGAATTATTTATTTTATAACTGAAAGTTTATACCTCTTAATTTACTTCACCTATTTTGCCCATCCCCCTGCCCACTTCCCCTCTGACAACCACCAATTCTCTTCTGCTTTTGCATTTACCTTTTATGACATATTGTTTTTGTTGAAACTAGCCTTATGTACCTCATGTTGAAATCTGGCTTTATGCAGTTATGGTGTTAGAAAAGAAAGGAGTATTCTAATAGTCTATGGTGTTAGAAAAGAAAGGAGTATTCTAATAGTCTAATAGTATTCTAATAGTCTAATTGTGGATATTCTTTGAAACTACCAGACAATCTCAACAAGTGGTAATTTAAAAAAAAAAAATTAGTTGCTATGTGATACTTGAAATTATATCAGTGAAGTTTGCATAAACTATCATATTAAAATCCATTGGTCTGCATTGTCCTTTGAGTGGATCTTTTACCCATACATGTTTTTGTAACAGCACATACTGGTTGTTTGTAAAATATTGGTTTACAAATAATCAGTTGGAGTCATGAAGTCCTTCTATTTTTTATGTATGTAATTTTTTTTGAGAGAGAGAGCAGGGGGGAGGGGCAGAGCAAGAGGGAGAGAATCTTAAACAGGCTTCACACCCAGCGCAGAACCCCAGGCAGGGCTCCATTGCATGACCCAGAATCATGACCTAAGCCATATTAAGAGTCAGACACTTAACCAACTGAACCACCCAGGCGCCCAAATATAAGGTTGTTTTTTGTTTTTTGTTTTTTGTTAGGGGGAGGAGGGGCAGAGGGAGAGAAAAAATTTAAGCAGGCTCCATGCCCAGCCCTGAGATCACAACCCTGTAAGCCCCCCACCCCCCGCCCCCCCACAAGCCTGAGATCACGACCTGAGCTGAAATCAAGAGTCAGATGCTTAACTGACTGAGCCTCCCAGGTACCCCATGAAGTTCTTCTAAATGTATTCCACTGTACATTTGTGATAAAATGGCAGTTAAAAGTAAACATCTTGATGTTATTATATTATTTAACCCCCCTGAAAAGATCCCAGGGACCCCCATGAGCCTTCAGATCATGCTTTTTGAGAACTGTTGCCCTAGATTATCCAACCTTTCATAGTAACTGCCTCTGTCTCTTACCCTGTCTCTCCCTCCCTCCCTCCTTCCCTCTCTTGTAAACCCTTTCCAAGCAAAAGCAAAATTAATCTATATTCTCCTCCCACTGACACATCACCTCCTCATAGCCAATTGTTTCCAAAGGTGAAATAAAGGGACAATAAAGCAGGAGCAGAAAAATAAATGGAGCACTGGGTGTTATATGAAAACAATGAATCATGGAACACTACAACAAAAACTAATGATGTACTGTATGGTGACTAACATAACATAATAAAATTAAATTAAATTTAAAAAAAGAAAAAAGAAATGGGTAAATAAAATTGTAATTGCTTTTAAAAGAAAAAGCACATCGTGCTAAAAAAGAGCTAAGGTAACACTGTGAAGTTGTTTGTTAAGAGAAGTCAGCTTCTACATGTTCCTGTTTAAACTGAGACAAGACAGGCAGTGGGTAATGAGTAGTGTTAAGTAGGAGATAATGGTGGAGATGAGCAGGTGCAAACACCTGGAAACAAGCAGCTCATTACTTGCTCAAAGAATTGACGGAAACCTAGGATGGCCAGAACACAGACAGCAAAGATGAGGGGAGAGCTCAGCAGGTGCCATTTTCAAGGCCAAGACAAGAATACCAATGGAGGCCCACATACCATATATCTAAGTATTTAAAAATTGTAAATTAAGCTATCAAACTCTTAAGTAAAATATTAGTTCTATTTGCTCACCTTGACAGATATATTTTCCTGGAAGTTGAGATGCAAATTTTGAATTCTTGAGTTCTCTGAAGTTCCACAGAACATGGCAGTGGAGGGAGAGCTAGTCCCACCCCCTCCATCCTCTTCACCCCTGCACCCCTGTCTGCATGCCTAGGTCCAGGCTCTGTTGACACCCTTTTGACCCACAGTCACCTCTTGGGCCAGGGAGGGGTGCACATTGACAGCACATTCTGCCCTAAGGAGGATGAATTCAGGGAAGGGGCCATGCAGGATCAGGGCCATGTGTTAGAAAATTGTGTGGTCCCTGGTACATGGAGTATGATTTGGAACTAGGCACATATTCTAGATGGTCATGACACTTTTGAATTGCAGACTCCATGTCCAGTGGGGGAGCACATACAAAAGAACAAAAGAGAGACCCTTTTAGAGGCTTGCTAAGTCTTATTTACAGACCTGTAATATCAGCATCATCTGGGAGCTTGTTAGAAATGCAGGATCTTAAGCCCTACCCCAAACCTGTTGAATCAGAATCTGTATTTTAACAAGATCACTGTATACCTATTAAAGTTTGAGAGGTGCAGAACTCAATGAAGGGACTCAAGACAAGGGCTGTTTTTGCCAGGTCTATAAGAGGTAATACCTGTTCCTAGAAGTCTCCCTAGGTCAGGGTTACTGAGGATGCGGGATTTGTCCCACGTGCACTGGGGAGTCATAGAAGGGTTCTGAGCAGTACAGTTACATGGTCTGAATTACTTTTCTAAATAACAGCAGTTCCCATCCCTTGAACATTACATTGCAACAAGCTTTGTGGTTTATAGATAAGCTTTTAGTGAATCTTCACCACAGCCTTGTGAGGTAGAGATTATTATTATTTTTCAACTGGGGAAACAAGTTTAGGAAGGTGAAGTCACTTATATTTTAAATTCACAGAGGTACTATGTGAGTGACCTGGGATTAAGCCCAGTGGCCTTCAATACACTGCATCCCAAGAAATGAATGAGCTCATCACTCTCCACTCCCTGCTCAACTCTATTCCACAAACTTACCAATGCAGCCCTCTGGTGACCAGATGAACAGAGGAGCCCCTGAAACTTCCCAGACCCACCCTTTTTATCTGCATGAGTGATTACAGCATTGACATGATAAAGCAAGCAAAGCTGATCACAGTAAGCCTTCCTTCCAGCCTGACCCCCTCTCCTGGGGACCCACAGCACTCCTTGAAGGAGGGACAGTTACAACAGTCAAATGAATCCCAAATGCTTCTGGCTCAGGCTGAATCCCATTGTCCAGGATGGATTAACTAATAACACACAAAAATAGGATGCATTAGTCTGGTCCTCTAAGAAGCACATGTCAAGTAGGATTAAACCTACAGGATTTTATTAGGGGAAATGCCTGTGGGAGAAAATGGGGAAGGCTGAAAGAGCTACAGACCACAACACAAATCTGACCCCTAGTGAAGGAGAAGGGAAGACTGGGTAGAAGCATCATAGACCACCCACCATGCAGTCTAAATTGAGTAATGCTGTTGGTGAAATCTGAGTATGCTTTATGGATTGTACCACTGTCATTTTCCTGATATTGATAGTGTACTACAGTTATGTAAGGTGTCACCATTGGGAGAGGCTGGATGAAAGATAAACAGGACCACCTTGTACATGTTTTTTTGCAACTTCTGTGCTCCTGAAATTATTTCAAAACTAAAAGTAAAAAAAAAAACCTAGAAAATGTGATAATTTTTGTTTTCAGTATTTGTATATATTTCAAATAACTTAAGAAGAGAAAACTAGTCTATTATATTTAACCAGATATTTACCATTTCTGTGGCTGCTCCTTCATTCCTGAAGTTCCAATGTTCCCTCTGTACCATTTCCCTTCAGTCTGAAGAACTTTCTTTAACATTTCTATAGAATAGGACTACTGGCCACAGAGTCTTGTATTTCCCTTGATCTGAGAATGTCCTCGTTTTACCTTCATTCTTTTTTAGATTTTATTTATTTATTTGTCAGAGAGAGAGAGAGCATGAGCACAAGCAGGGGGAGTTGGCAGAGGCAGAGGGAGAAGCAGGCTCCCCGCTGAGCAGTGAGCCTGATGTGGGGCTCCATCCGAGGACACTGAGATCATGACCTGGGCCGAAGGCAGCCACTTAACTGACTGAGCCACCCAGGTGTCCCGAGAATAAATTTTTTATGTAAAATATTCAATAGTAAGATAAATAAGACAAAAATTTAACGTTCCTCTTCAAACTCAAATCCCATATTCTTCCCTAGAGAGTAATGTTAAACTATAGCGCAAAAGGGTTTTAAGGCCCTTTCTATATAGTTTATTGTGTTGCTCAAACTTTTTTCATTATTGCCCCTTCAAAGAGAAAACTAAATAATTAATTGCATACAAATATACATATATCATGCTTATGTAATTACAGTGTAATTTAGTTTCTTGCTAATAAGGGAAATTAAATACTAATAAATAAGATTTTGTAGGGCAGGGTTGAGCTGTAGAGGCCACAAACCATTATAATAAGATGTTTTGTGCCTCTCCACACCCCGCAAAACAAAACAAAACAACAGAACTATTTATCCCTCTTGGGGTCAATTATTGCCCTAGTTGAGAATGCATGGCTTACTTTTACTTTCATTCTTGAAGGATATTTTCCCTGGATATAGATATAGAATTCCAAGTTGACAGTTCTTTTCTTTTAGCACTTTAGAGATTTTGTTCCACTGTCAGTCTTCCTTGGTTCTTGATGAGAAATCTATGAAAATTTGATCTAGTCTAATTGTCTAATTTATCCATCTTTTGATGTAAAGACTGTGTTTCAACAATCTCATTTTTAAAAATCCCCCTGAGTCACTAAGATATTGACACATAACTTCTCTTAATATTACCAAAGTCTCATTTTGGACTAACACATCTGTAGTATTTTTCTATGACATACAATGTGAATCACTTTCCAGCTGAGGCAGAGTCTCCTAGGGTTAACCTCATTTGTATGAGATTGTTACAACAAACCCAAGCCCCTTGAAAACATTGTTTCCCAGGGAATGAATGACTTCATCAGTATCCCCTTTCTCATATAGGTTTTCCTTCCCAGATGTCAGCACTCCTGATAAACAGAATGGCCCCAGAGAATCCCCAGTCAGACCCTTCTATCAACATGGATGATTCCATCATGAACTTGATACCACTAAATATAGGTGGTCCCAATGACTACAATTCTCCTCTGCCCTTCCTCCTCCACTGTTGCCCACTTCACATGGGGCCTATAGCTGTATTTACATTTATTTTAAAACAGCTACTCAGGGCACCTGGGTGGCTCAGTCCGTTAAGCATCTGCCTTCGACTGAGGTCATGATCTCGAGGTCCTGGGATCTAGCCCTGCATTGGGCTCCCCATTCAACCGGGAGTCTGCTTCTCCCTCTCCCTCTCCATCTGCTCCTCCCTCACCCCCACTCATGTGCTTGCTCTCTCTCTCAAATAAATAAATAAAATCTTTAAAAAAATAAAAAATAAATAATGCAGCTACTGATTGTTATATCTTCTTTTCAAAAACCTATTCACAAAATATCCCCACCGTATAAGAAGAAGTTATAAATTTCATAATCAAAGTCAAGTGCCTTTGGCCCACGCTTGACTAAATTACAATAGATAAGCTGTAAACACAAGATACAGAGCAAGTGGGAATGTTTTTCTAGGAGAGAAGGACTGAAACAGGAAAAGACTGAAAGCCCCTTTTCTAAAACAGAATACAATTCTGACACCAAGTCTTATGGGTGGAAAAAACCATGTCAAGAATTTCTCCAGACACCAGCTAGGTGTCCTATAATTCATTCTCTATCCAGAAACAGCCTCAGTCAGATTCCACAAATTAAGGGCTCAGCCTTACAAGACTGCCCCCACTTCAGATGCCAATCAAAAGGCCAGGTTGTCACCTCTCATTTGACCAACTGACTCCAAGTCAGAGGTTCCTGTGACCTCCTCTTTGGATTCAATTAATTTGCTAGAGTGGCTCACAGAACTCAGGAAACCAGTTTACTCACTAGATTATTACCAGTTAATTACAAAGGATATTAAAGGGCACAAATTAATAGCCAGATGACAAGATATATAGGGCAAAGTTCCAAAGGAGCTTTTATCTGCTTGGAATCTGATTGGGCCTGGCTCAACAGCATGTCATTGCATCTGGTTCACCAGCGTGGAGGCTGTCCAAACCCTGTCCTTTTGGTTTTTATGGAGGCTTCATTACATAGGCATGATAGATTGAAACACTGCCCATTGGTGATTGATTCAGCCTCCAACTCCTCTTCCATCTCCCAAAATCAGGGGTAGGCTGAAACTTCTAACCCTCTAAGCAGGATTGGTTCCCTTGGCAAACAGCCCCCTGCCTCCATCTTTAGAGGAGTTCCAAAAGCCACCTTATTAACATAAACTCAATTGTGGTTGAAAGGGGCATTTATAAATATCAAGACACCCATTTCACCTTTATGACTGAAGAAATTTCAAGAACTGAGATCAAGAGACCAAACACTATAACAAAAGATGCTCCCATTCCTCTCATCAATTAGGAAATTCCAAGGGTTTTGGGAGCTGTGAGCCAGGAACCATGGACAAAGACCAAAATATATATTTATTATAAATCACAATATCACATAGGAATATTGTGGTCCACCATTGTGGGCAAATGTGAGAAAAACCTCACTTATAGAGTGGTAGTATATAAATGTATAAAGAGATTTCTTCATATATTGTATCTTACTGAATTCTGAAATATGTACTTGTTTTTATTCAGTAATGTATCTGAGAGATTTTTCTGTGTTCATAATGTCTACCTTTTAAAAAATATATGACTGTACAAAAAATATTTAAGTTTCTATATACAATGAACTATATGAAAAGGAAATAAAGAAAAATAATTCCACTTATAATAGCATCAAAAAGAATAAAATACTAAGAAATAAACTTAACCAAGGAAGCAAAAGACTTGTAAACTAAAAACTACAAAATGTTGCTGAAAGAGATTAGAGTACGTAAATACATGGAAAGAAATCCTGTGAGCATGGATTGGAAGGCTTCATACTGTTAAGATATCAATACTACCCAAAGCAATCTACAGATTTAATGCAATCCCTATCAAAAGTCCAATGGTATGTTTTGCAGAAATACAATAATCCATCCTAAAATTCATATGGAATCTCAAGGGACCATAAATAGCCAAAACAATCTTAAAAAAAAAAAAAAAAAAAAGTTGGAGAGCAAAGTCTCACACTCCCTGATTTCTTTCTTTTTTTTTCTTCCAAGTTTTTATTTAAATTCAAGTTAGTTAACATATAGTGTAGTATGGGTTTCAGGAGTAGAATTTAGTGATTCATCACTTACATATAACACCCAGTGCTCATCACAAGGGCCCTTCTTAATGCCCATCACCCATTTAGCCCAATTCCCCCACCCACCTCCCCTCCAGCAACCCTCAGTTTGTTCTCTATAGTTGAGTCTCCTATGATTTGCCTCCCTCTCTGTTTTTATCTTATTTTAGTTTTCCTTCCCTTCCCCTATCTGTTTTGTTTCTTAAATTCCACATACGAGTGAAATTGTATGGTTTCAAAACAAACTACGTGATCAAAACAGTGTGGTACTGACATAAACACAGACATACACCAATGAAAAAGAATAGAAAGCCCAGAAATATGGTCTCGCATGTATATGGTCAGCCGATTCTTGACAAGGATGCCAAGACCATTGACTGGAAAAAGCATAGTCTCTTCAATAAATGGTGTTGGGAAAACTGGATATCCACATGTGAAAGAATGAATGTGGACCCTTAACTTACCATATATAAAAATTAACTCAAAATGGATCAAAGATCTAAACGTAAGAGGTAAAACTATAATGAAAACTAAATGAAAAACTGTGCACCGAAGGACAGAATCAACAGTAAAAGGGTAACCTATGGAAGTGGAGAAAATATTTGCAAATCATATCTCTAATAAGGGGTTAATATCCAGAATATATAAAGAACTCCTATAACTCAACAACAACAATAGCAACAATAACAAAATCTGATAATAAAAGGACATTTCTCCAAGAAGTTATACTAATGGCCAACAAGCACATGAAAATATTGTCAACATAGTGGTTTTTTCTATACTCTTTTCTGTTGTAGTGCTAAATTAGCCTTTTTGGCACCAATACTGCTTCATTCCATATGTTACCTATTTAGAATATGTTAAATGGCAGTCCAGCCCATTCTGCTTCCTTTTAAAAATAAAAATCAAAGGAAATTTCTCAGATATCTTTAGATATTTCTTTTCTCAATTTTGGAACCATCTTGTCAAGCTCCATAAAAATTTCTATTAATGTTTTGGTTAAGGGGTACCTGGGTGGCTCAGTTGGTTAAGGAACCGACTCTCCATTTCAGCTCAGGTCTGTAATCTCAGGATTGTGGGAACCAGCCCATAAGGAGCTCCCGCTCAGCAGGGAGTCTGCTTGAAATTTTCTCTCCCTCTTTCTCTGCCCCTCCCCCCACCCTATCTCTCTCTCTAAAATAAATAAATAAATCTTAAAAAAAAAAAAAGATGTTGACTAGGGACCTTGCCTGCACCCACCCCAAGCCAGCAGTTCTCCACTCACCTTGGCATCCAGGGAGGTGCGCCGTACACCAGCGCCAATGGAGCAGATCTGGGCAGAGTGAAGGTGGCCAGGCTGGGATGGGGGCTGCTGCTTCTGGTGCTGCTCCTACACACACAGATTTATTCAAATCAAACAACTGTTGTAACACTTTCAAGTAACTCCTCCCAGAATACCTGGACTGCCCCAAATCCAGTTAATACCACTACCTTGGCAACTGGTGGTACTCTATAGTCAACAGCCAGACTCTTCTTGATCTCATTCTCCCTTCTATATTTCTACTCTTAAGAGACTCAGGACAAGAAACATCTATACATCTATATATCCCCATCTTCTAAACCCAATCCAAATGATATCTAGATACCCAGTGACAAGGAAATCATAAGTCTTCGTTGAATCTGCTAATTCCATACCTTATTTTATTGACGCAGAAAATGTTGAGGATCCCAAATTTGATTGGTTTGAAGAACATATGAAGGGTCTATTGTTTAGAAGATGAATGTCTATAAATATACTGGAGCTTCATGTACACGATGAAGAGACAACATCCAAGATTAGTTAAGACATGATTTTTTTTAAATGTGGCTTAAGTATGGACACGTAAAATTCTGCCTTGAAAATGAGAATAGATTTCACCTTACCTAGATATAAAGGCTGGGATATGAACAGATTCAGTTTTCATTTGGTTCATTAAATCTTTAAAGCCATAAAATAGGCAGGTAATACAAAAAGCTTCCATGATTCTGTTTATACATACATTAGAAGGAACCTCCAGTGTTATGTCAATCCTCAGTGTGTTGTTTCAGCAGTCCTAGCTTAATGCTTATGTACTCTAGATAAAGTTTTACATTGTTAAGCTATCACTGTTTCTTGGGACTGAACTCTCCTCTGAGGCTTTGTATTTGACATTGCACGTGATTTTTTATATAGTAATTGATATGTGCCAAGGCAATGATGGATTGGAATCTATACCAGATTGAAGCATAATGAGTAAATTTTGCTTATATACTTATCACCTATTCTTATTCAACAAGAGTGCCAGATTCATTTAGCTAATCTGATTCCAAAGAGTAGAACCACATTGACCTCAGCTAATTTCAAAATGCTTTTTATTTCTGCATATGTTAATACTTTTTACATTTTAAAAAATGACCTGTTTTGGGGTGCCTGGGTGGCTCAGTTGGTTAAGCGTCTGCCTTTGGCTCAGGTCATGATCCCAGGGTCCTGGGATCGAGCCCCGCCTCGGGCTCCCTGCTCAACAAGAGCCTGTTTCTCCCTCTCCTCCCCATTTGTGCTCTCTCTTGCTATCTCTGTCTCTGTCTCTGTCTCTGTCTCTCAGATAAATAAATAAAATCTTTTAAAAAAATAAAAATAAAAAGTGATCTGTTTTGAAGGTAAAATTTACAAATCTTGAAATTAAAAAGGCAAAATATGTACAGGAGCCAAAATTGTAAATCAAGTATTTTGGAAGTGAAGACTGGAAGCTTACATTAAATTTAGAAAAACTTCTATACTGTTCCTTCAAATACTTAAAAGAAAAACACACCTCAAAATCAGAATAACCACATTTGGAACACTTTCTGTTAGTCAATATTTTTAGATAATTAGAACCTGGTCCTAAGCCTAAAGTGGGCTTTATTCAGGAAAGTAAATCTTTTCACAACTGCCTAGATGCACAGAAAGCTTTTTAAAAATAGACACTCTAAAGTCTTTTGTTCACATGGCCACACACTGATGCTTAGCTATTCCAATATTTAATATAGCCACAGTAGTCTTGATAACCAAAGTCATTTTTTCCCATCTTTAGGAACCTATACTGGAACAACCATAATCAACAGATCTCTAGCTACTCTGTGTGTGAATGAACATTCTATATAGTTTCATACCTGAATGCTGTACATCTAGTTTGGATTGGATATTGTGTTTGTGTATTTATGCTTTGAGTAATTTCTCATGTTTTGGAATTGATTTGCATTGAACACAAACTGTAAATAAAAAGAAATGGCTGAGGGCGCCTGGGTGGCTCAGTTGGTTAAGCGACTGCCTTCGGCTCAGGTCATGATCCTGGAGTCCCTGGATCGAGTCCCGCATCGGGCTCCCTGCTCGGCAGGGAGCCTGCTTCTCCCTCTGACCCTCCCCCTTCTCATGTGCTCTCTCTCTCATTCTCTCTGTCTCAAATAAATAAATAAAATCTTTAAAAAAAAAAAAAAGAAATGGCTGAAAGAACAAAAACAGAATGTTGATTAGGATTAAAGGGAAGTTATACAGTTATTTGGAAGGGGAGATTAATGTTTTTCTAATATTCAGTCATTTATCTCAAGAACATAATGCTTTTCTTTTTTAGTTTCAATTTTTATTTAATTTTTAGTTAACATATAGTGTAATATTAGTTTCAGAAGTAGAATTTAGTGACTCATCACTTATATATACCACCCAGTACTCATCGCAACAAGTGCCTTCCTTAATTCCCATCACCCATTTAACCCATCCCCCTGTCCACCTCGCCTCCAGCAATCCTCAGTTTTTTTCTCTATAGTTAAGAGTCTGTTTTACGGTTTGCCTCTCTCTCTTCTTTTCCCCCCTATGTTCATCTGTTTCATTTCTTAAATTCTACATATGAGTGAAATGATCATTTATGCCCTTTAGCACACTTTTATAATTTATTTCATACAGTTTTTACACATTTCATGTAGATATAATCTTAGGCATTCTGTATATTTTGAGGATCTTATATATAGGATCATTTAAAATGTAATGTTGACATTACATTTATTTGATTTAAAACATATTCAATGGTTGCATCTTAATCTTATATTCTTCCAGCGTGTTGAAATGTTTTATACAATATTATGGGTTTTTTTCCAGTGGATTTTTCAAAATGTACTTTTTTTCACAAATGACACTTTTGCTTTTTTGTTATACTACTTGTTTCTTTTTTTTAAATTTTATTTTATTATGTTATGTTAATCGCCATACATTACATCATTAGTTTTTGATGTAGTGTTCCATGATTCATTGTTTGCATATAACACCCTGTGCTCCATTCAATACGAACCCTCTTTAATACCCATTACCAGGTTAACCCATCCCCCCAACCCCTCCCCTCTAGAACCCTTAGTTTGTTTCTCAGAGTCCATAGTCCCTCATGGTTCGTCTCCCCCTTTAATTTCCAACCCCCTTCATTTTTCCCTTCTTACTTTTTTTTTTTTTTAACATATAATGTATTATTTGTTTCAGAGGTACAGGTCTGTGATTCATCAGTCTTCACAGCGCTCACCATAGCACACACGCTCCCCAATGTCTATCACCCAGCCACCCCATCCCTCCCACCCCCCACCACTCCAGCAACCCTCAGTTTGTTACCTGTGATTAAGAATTCCTCATATCAGTGAGATCATATGATACATGTCTTTCTCTGATTGACTAACTTTGCTTAGCATAATACCCTCTAGTTCCATCCACATCGTTGCAAATGGCAAGATTTCATATTTTTTTTGATGGCTGCATAATATTCCATTGTATGTATATACCATATCTTCTTTATCCATTCATCTGTTGATGGACATCTTGGCTCTTTCCATAGTTTGGCTATTGTAGACATTGCTGCTATAAACTTTGGGGTGCAAGTACCCCTTCGGATCCCTACATTTGTATCTTTGGGGTAAATACCCAGTAGTGCAATTGCTGGATCGTAAGGTAGCTCTATTTTCAACTTTTTGAGGAACCTCCGTACTGTTTTCCAGAGTGGCTGCACCAGCTTGCATTCCCACCAACAGTGTAGGAGGGTTCCCCTTTCTCCACATCCCTGCCAATATCTGTGCTTTCCTGACTTGTTAATTCTAGCCATTCTGACTGGTGTGAGGTGATATCTCATTGAGGTTTTGATTTGGATTTCCCTGATGCCGAGCGATGTTGAGCACTTTTTCATGTGTCTGTTGGCCATTTGGATGTCTTCTTTGGAAAAATGTCTGTTCATGTCTTCTTTTGCAACATTCCTCTGGCTATAAGGAGTCTTTTCTGGTTCCATACAAATTTTAGGATTATTTGCTCCATTTCTTTGAAAAAAGTTGATGGTATTTTGATAGGGATTGCATTAAATGTGTAGATTGCTCTAGGTAGCATTGACATCTTCACAATATTTGTTCTTCCAATCCATGAGCATGGAACATTTTCCCATTTCTTTATGTCTTCCTCAATTTCTTTCATGAGTATTTTATAGTTTTCTGAGTACAGGTTCTTTGCCTCTTTGGTTAGATTTATTCCCAGGTATCTTATGGTTTTGGGTGCAATTGTAAATGGGATCAACTCCTTAATTTCTCTTTCTTCTGTCTTGTTGTTGGTGTATAGAAATGCCACTGATTTCTGTGCATTGATTTTATATCCTGCCACTTTACTGAATTCCTATATGAGTTCTAGCAGTTTTGGGATGGAGTCTTTTGGATTTTCCACATAAAGTATTATATCATCTGCAAAGAGTGAGAGTTTGACTTCTTCTTTGCCAATTCGGATGCCTTTTATTTCTTTTTGTTGTCTGATTGCTGTGGCTAGGACTTCTAATACTATGTTGAATAGCAGTGGTGATAGTGGACATCCCTGCCGCGTTCCTGACCTTAGGGGGAAAGCTCTCAGTTTTTCCCCATTAAGAATGATATTCGCTGTAGGTTTTTCATAGATGGCTTTTATGATATTGAGGTATATACCCTCTATGCCTATACTCTGAAGAGTTTTGATCAAGAAAGGATGCTGTACTTTGTCAAATGCTTTTTCTGCATCTATTGAGAGGATCATATGGTTCTTGTTCTTTCTTTTATTAATGTATCACATTGATTTATTTATGGATGTTGAACCAAACTTGCAGCCCAGGGATAAATCCCACTTGGTCGTGGTGAATAATCCTTTTAACGTACTGTTGGATCCTATTGGCTAGTATTTTGGTGAGAATTTTTGCATCCGTGTTCATCAATGATATTGGTCTGTAATTCTTCTTTTTGATGGGGTCTTTGTCTGGTTTTGGGATCAAGGTAATGCTGGCCTCATAAAACGAGTTTGGTAGTTTTCCTTCCATTTCTATTTTTTTTGGAACAGTTTCAGTGGAATAGGTATTAATTCTTCTTGAAATGTTTGGTAGAATTCCGCTGGGAAGCCATCTGGCCTTGGGCTTTTGTTGGTTGGGAGATTTTTGATGACTGGTTCAATTTCCTTAGTGGTTACAGGTCGTTCAGGTTTTCTATTTCTTCCTGGTTCAGTTTTGGTAGTTGATACATCTCTAGGAATGCATCCTTTTCTTCCAGGTTATCTAATTTGCTGGCATAGAGTTGCTCATAATATGTTCTTATAATTGTTTGTATTTCTTTGGTGTTGGTTGTGATCACTCCGCTTTCATTCATGATTTTGTTGATTTGGGTCCTTTCTCTTTTGTTTTTGATAAGTCTGGCCAGGAGTTTATCAATCTTATTAATTCTTTCACAGAACCAGCTCCTAGTTTCTTTGATCTGTTCTACTGTTCTTTTGGTTTCTATTTCATTGATTTCTGCTCTGATCTTTATTATTTCTCTTCTCCTGCTGGGTTTAGGCTTTATTTGCTGTTCTTTCTCCAGCTCCTTTAGGTGTAGAGTTAGGTTGTGTATTTGAGACCTTTCTTGTTTCTTGAGAAAGGCTTGTATTGCTATATACTTTCCTCTTAGGACCGCCTTTGCTGCATCCCAAAGATTTTGAAAAGTTGTGCTTTCATTTTCATTGGTTTCCATGAATTTTTTTAATTCTTCTTTAGTTTCCTGGTTGACGCATTCATTCTTTAGTAGGATGCTCTTTAGCCTCCATGTATTTGAGTTCTTTCCGACTAGCCTCTTGTGATTGAGTTCTAGTTTAAAGCATTGTGGTCCGAAAATATGCAGGGAATGATCCCAATCTTTTGGTACTGGTTGAGACCTGATTTGTGACCTAGGATGTGATCTATTCTGGAGAATGTTCCATGGGCACTAGAGAAGAATGTGTATTCTGTTGCTTTGGGATGGAATGATCTGAATATATCTGTGAAGTCCATTTGGTCCAGTATGTCATTTAAAGTCTTTATTTCCTTGTTGATCTTTTGCTTAGATGATCTGTCCATTTCAGTGAGGGGGTGTTAAAGTCCCCTACTATTATTGTATTGTTGTCGATGTGTTTCTTTGATTTTGTTATTAATTGGCTTATATAATTGGCTGCTCCCATGTTAGGGACATAGATATTTACAATTGTTAGATCTTCTTGTTGGATAGACCCTTTATAATATAGTGTCCTTCCTCATCTCTTATTATAGTCTTTGGTTTAAAATCTAATTTGTCTGATATAATCTAAAATCTGATAAAATCTAATTTGTCTAATTTGTCTGATTGCCAACCCAGCTTTCTTTTGGTGTCCATTAGCATGGTAAATGGTTTTCCACCCCCTCACTTTCAATCTGGAGGTGTCTTTGGGTCTAAAATGAGTCTCTTGCTGGCACCATATCAATGGTTCTTGTTTTTTTATCCAATCTGATAGCCTGTGTCTTTTGATTGAGGCATTTAGCCCATTTACATTCAGGGTAATTATTGAAAGATATGAATTTAGTGCCATTGTATTGCCTGTAAGGTGACTGTTACTGTCTATTGTCTCTGTTCCTTTCTGGTCTATGTTACTTTTAGGCTCTCTCTGCTTAGAGGACCCCTTTCAATATTTCTTGTAGGGCTGGTTTTGTGTTTGCAAATTCCTTAATTTTTGTTTGTCCTGGAAGGTTTTTATCTCTCCTTCTATTTTCAATGACAGCCTAGCTGGATATAGTATTCTTGGCTGCATATTTTTCTCATTTAGTGCTCTGAATATATCATGCTAGTCCTTTCTGGCCTGCCAGGTCTCTGTGGATAGGTCTGTTGCCAATCTAATGTTTCTACCATTGTAGGTTACAGACCTCTTGTCCCGAGCTGCTTTCAGGATTTTCTCTTTGTCTCTGAGACTCGTAAGTTTTACTATTAGATGTCAGGGTGTTGACCTATTTTTATTGATTTTGAGGGGGCTTCTCTGTGCCTCCTGGATTTTGATGCCTGTTTCCTTCCCCAAATTAGGGAAGTTCTCTGCTCTAATTTGTTCCAATATACCTTCTGCCCCTCTCTCTCTTTCTTCTTCTTCTGGGATCCCAATTATTCTAATATTGTTTCTTCTTATGGTATCGCTTATCTCTCGAATTCTGCCCTCATGATCCAGTAGTTGTTTATCTCTCTTTTTCTCAGCTTCTTTATTTTCCATCATTTGGTCTTCTAGATCACTGATTCTCTCTTCTGCCTCATTTATTCTAGCAGTTAGCGCCCCCATGTTTGAATGCACCTCACTAATAGCCTTTTTGATTTCGACTTGGTTAGATTTTAGTTCTTTTATTTCTCCAGAAAGGGTTTCTCTAGTATCTTCAATGCTTTTTTCAAGCCCAGCTAGTATCTTTATAATCGTCATTCTGAACTCTAGTTCTGACATCTTACTAATGTCCTTATTGATTAGGTCCCTGGCAGTCGGTACTGCCTCTTGTTCTTTTTTTGAGGTGATTTTTTCCATTGTGTCATTTTGTCCAGAGGAGAATAGATGAATGAGAGAACAAAATGCTAATAGGGTTACGACCCCAGAAAAATATACACTAAACAAATCAGAAGAGACCTGAAACTGGGGGGAAAAAAGGGAAAGGAAGAAAAAAGAAAAAGATAAAAAAAAATATGATCAAACATGATCAGGCTGGTCAATAGATCAGTGCCACACACTAGATTTTGGGTGTATTTTGGTCTGTTAGAAGAAAGTGTCTCCCAAAATTTTAAAGAAAGAAAAACTTATATATGTACAAAAATAAGGGTAAATACGATGAAGGGATGAAATATGACTGTAAAGATGAAAATTATAAAAGATTTTATAAAAGGAATTGATAAGAAGTTGGTTGAAAAAAGAAAGAAGAGAAATTTAAAAAAACAAAAACAAAGGGGGAGAGAATGTGATCAGGCAGGAGACTAGAACAAAGCCATACACTAGATATTTAGAGTATATTTTGGTCTGTTAGAAGCAACTGTATCCCAAAATTTTAAAGAGAGAACAACTTATATATATACCAAAAATAAGGTTAACTACTATGAAGGGACAGAATATGACTCTTCCAGAAAGTGGTCGCTTCTCTTTTCAGAGTTGCTGCTATTCTTTTCTTCAATCTCCTGTTGAGTTCGTAGGTGTTCAGAATGGTTTGATAGCTATCTAGCTGAATTCCTGGGACCAGACGAAATTTTGGTCTCCTACTCCTGTGCCAACTTGCTCCTCCTATACTACTTATTTCTTAATATTTTGTTGCATTTGCTAAGTACAACAGTACAATGCTGCACAGTACCTGTGTTAGGGGCCTTTTTTGCATTTACTTTAATAGCAATGCTCTTACTGTCTCTTCATTAAGTATTTATCCTTTTTGATGTAGAACTCTTTTGGTCAAGGAAATACCTTCTATTCATACCTTGGCCAAAGTTTTATCAGAAATGACCATTGGATGTTTTATAATTTTCTATCATCTTTTGATATGATCATGAAAATTTTCTGTTAATGTAGCTGATTGTCTTAATAAAATTTTATTCCTTAAATTACAGATAAGAACAATGAATACTATAACAAATACCCATAATGTCACCACCAAAAAGAAAAAAAAAAAAAAACCTGTTAACATATAAACACATTTTCCAGTTGGATTTTCCAACTTTATGCTCTAAGTAAATCACACGAGAAATATATAACTTAGTCTCATTTATTAAAAAAATGATATTCAATCGGCAGGTGTCTCTGGGTCTAAAATGAAAAAACAATGATAATGATTAAGCCAAAGTACTTACTTAACAACCATTCCTAACAGTTGTATCTCACCTTCTTTCTTCTCTGAGGCAGTCACTAAAATAGGTTTGGTATAATTTTTGTAGTCTACTCTATACATACTATACATAAACTATAATTTTGTGAGTTTTTTTTAAAGTATCATTTCCTCGGGGTGCCTGGGTGGCTCAGTCGTTAAGCATCTGCCTTCGGCTCAGGTCATGATCCCAGGGTCCTGGGATCAAGCCCCGCATCGGGCTCCCTACTCCATTGGAAGCCTGCTTCTCCCTCTCCCACTCTCCCCGCTTGTGTTCCCTCTCTCGCTGTGTCTCTCTCTGTCAAATAAATAAATAAAATCTTTAAAAAAATAAAAGTATTATTTCCTATATCACATTATACTGGAAAATAATAAGAATTAGTAATATGGTTTTTCAATTTGTTTTCTACAAACTAACTATTGTCATTGGTAATATTTTCCTAACTTACACTTGATATGCTGAGGTAGTTAATTATTATAAGATCAGTAGGTTCAGAGGCAGTGATTTGATTATGAGAAATGTGATGAGGTTGTTGCATAGCCTATGTTAAATATAGTTTATAACTTCAAGTAAACAGACTTCATTTTCAATGACATATATTCTAAAATAAAATTTTAATAGAAAAACATTTATGTTGTGTATATGATATGCCATACATTCTAGTGTTTTGTGTGTATTGATGCTTGACATTGATACATTTGTGTAACACATTTACAAACCCTATTATAAAACAGCACTATTAGCATCACTTATTTATTATTTATGAAACTGAGGTGAAGAGTTTAAGTAATCCATTCCCACCACATTCCTAGATAATCACAGTTTCTGAACAAAATTTCCACTGTTAAACATAAGTGATTCAGAGATTACTGAATCTCCACTCTACTTCTTCTAGCCACTCATCTTGCCGAACACAGTCCCTGCTCATAACAGTTCCATCTCAGGGTGGATCTCTCTCCTTTTGGAAAAAATCATTGCTAAAGATTACATTTTACTTATTTTTAACATTATATAAGAAATTTCAAATATAAACGAAAACAGAGAATAGTTTAATAAATTCCCATGAGTCCATCATTTAGTCTTAGCAAATATATATCTCATTTAGCATAGCATATTTTTGAGGTTCATCCATGTTGTAAAATGTATCAGTGGTCCATTCCTTTTTATTGCTGAATGGTATTCCACTGTATGGATATACCATATTTGTATATCCATTCAACAACAAGGAGATTTGGATTGTTACCACGTTTTGGCAATTATGAACAATGCTGCTATGAGTAATTGTGCATACATCTATGAATGGATAAATATTCTCATGTGTCTTGGGTAGATACCTAGGAGTGGAATTGCTGGGTTGTATGGTAAGTTTATGTTAAACTCGCTCTTTTTAAAATTTATTTATTTATTTATTTATTTATTTATTTATTTATTTATTTAATTTTAGAGAGAGAGGGGGAGAGGGAGCACGTGAGCACCGGGGGTGGGGGGGCTCACAGGGACAGAGAGAAACACAAGCAGAGTCCATGCTAAGCACTCTCACAACCCTGAGATCAGACCTGAGTCGAAACCAAGAGTCAGATACTTAACTGACTGCACCACACAGGTGCCCCTGATAAACTCTTTAAGAAAATTCCAAACTGTTTTCCAAAGTGACAACATCATTTTATAGTCCCACCAGTAATCTCCAATTGGTATATGAGAATTCCAATTTCTCCATATTCCTTCACATGACCATTTATATATCTTCTTTGGTGAAATGCTTCGTCAAATCTTTTAATTAGGATCAAAAGATTTTTAATTGGAACATTTTTCTTATTTTTGAGAAATATTTTCTTATTTATTAAGAGTTTGTTACATATTCCATATGCAAGTCCTTAATCAGTTATATGATATTTTCCTTCTGCCTGATGGATGGCCTTTAACATATCCTATAGTGAAGCTCTGCTGGTGATGGATTCTTTCAGTTTTTGTATGTCCAAAAGCATCTTTTCTCAGATGCTTTTCTCAGAATGATCTCCTGAACTTTCCAATATATATGTGTTGATGTTTTGAGGGTTCTCCTCTTCTTAAGTCCTGACGATTCCCTGTTGTCTTTCTTCTGCATCTTTGTGCACAGATAATTGGGAAGTCACAATCAACAGTTCCAAGACCCATTTGAAAAACACAAGGAATAGATATCAGAAGAGACTGGTTATTACACCAAGATATGGGCATAAAACTTAGATGCAAAAAAATTGCTACAATTTTACTAAAAGGAATATTTCAAATAAACACATAAGCAAGCCAATAATGATTAAAGAGTATATAAAAAGCTAAAAACATACACAAAGGGGGCACCTGGGTGGCTCAGTCAGTTAAGCGTCCAAGTCTTGATTTTGGCTCAGGTCATGATCTCAGGGTTGTGGGATTGGCCCTGTGTCAGGCTCCACACTCAGCATGGAGTCTTCTTGGGATCCTCTCTCTCCCTCTCCTTCTGCCCCTCCCCTCCCCACTCATGTGCACCCTCTAAATAAATAAATAATAAGTAAATAAAATCTTTAAAAATATATATACACAAAGATCAATCTTTTCCTTCTTTTTATCACTAAGCTTTTATTTAATTTGCTTTTATATGTGTGTTTCACCATACACAAATAGATACTAATTCAAAGCCTTTACCTTTACTTTTAATACATAATAAAATCAGACAATGTATATGTAATATAGAATCTAATATCTTAAACTGTAACATTTTGCTAAACAGACAACACACAGTCCAATGAGATAGTTTGCATTCTTTTGTTCATATTAAGACCTTGAAATCCAATGGATACTTTACACTTAATAGCATATCTCAATCTAGATGCTAAATTTTCATCATACTTAATATGCTCTTAGAGTTCATAAAACTTACTTGAGAAAGAGGATCCAAGTTGTTCCAAGCATACTAAAGAGTTTACCGTGCTGTTTTGTGCACTAAGTGTTATACTTAGCTAATGAATCATTGAACACTACATCAAAAACTAATTTTGTACTATACAGTGGCTAACTGAACATAATAAAGTTTACCAGTAACTGGATTATCTGTTTTTTAATTTAAATTAAATTTTAATAAAATTAAAAATTCAATAACTCAGTGGAACTAGCCACATTTCATGTGCTTGACAGCCATGATGTCTAGTGGCTACCCTATTGAACAAGACAGCTTAAGAGAGTAATTGGGTGGCTGAGGAACAAAGATGTTTTCAATTTTGTAGTGTCTGTACATGACTTATTCAAATAAATGAGTAAACTATTTTCTTGTTTTAAAGGCAACTGGAATGTTGTAGAGATTATGAATGCACCCCTACAGGATGAATGTGAGAGCAAAACTGTTATCTTAATATTATATTCTTGTAACTTAGAACAAAATTCCCAGTAATAACATTCCATAAACACATTCCAAAACTGCTTTATCACATACAGCTTAATTGGAAGTAATATTATATATTTGATTTCAAATACATATATATGAACCTCAAAATAGATATTTTAAGTTTGGAAATATATAATTTAAATATGTGATTTTATTTTTCCCTCCCTTCTCCTATGTTCATCTGTTTTGTTTCTTAAATTCCACATATGAGTGAAATCATATGGTATTTGTCTTTCTCTGACTGACTTATTTCACTTAACATAATACCCTCTAGTTCCACCCACCATTGAAAATAAGATTTCATCTTTTTGATGGTTGAGTTATATTCCACTGTATATATATACCACATCTTCTTTATCCATTCATCAGTCCATGGACATTTGGGCTGTTTCCATAAGTTGGCTATTGTAGATAATGCTGCTATAAACATTGGGGTGCATTCATCCCTTTGAATTAGTATTTTTATATCCTTTGGGTAAATATCCAGTAGTGCAATTGCTAGGTTGTAGGGTAGCTCTATTTTTAACTTTTTGAGGAACCTCCATACTGTCTACAGTGGCTCCACCAGTTTGAATTCCCCCCAACAGTGCAAGAGAGTTTCCTTTTCTCCACATCTTCACCAAAACCTGTTGTGTTGTTGACTTTAGCCATTCTGACAGGTTTGAGGTGCTATCTCACTGTAGTTTTGATTCCCTGAGGATGAGTGATGTTGAGCACCTTTCATGTGTCTGTTGGCCATCTGTATGTCTTCTTTGGAAAAATGTCTATTCATGTCTTCTGCCCATTTTATAATTGTATTATTCATTTTTTTGTTGTTGCATTTTATAAGTTCTTTATATATTTTGGATATTAATCTTTATCGATATCATTTGCAAATATCTTCTCCCATTCAGTGGGTTGCCTTTTAGTTTTACTGATTGTTTCCTTCACAGTACAGAAGCTTTTTATTTTGATGAAGACCTAATAGTTTATTTTTGCTTTTGTTTCCCTTGCCTCAAGAGACATAACTAGAAAGAAGTTGCTATGCCAATGTCAAAAAGATTACTACCTGTGTTCTCTATCAAAAAATTGCTAGAACTGATAGATGGATTCAGTTAGGCCATAGCAGGATACAAAATCAACATGCAGAAACCTGTGGCATTTCTATACACAAATAATGAAACAACAGAAAGAGAAAGTGAGGAATCAATCCCATTTACAATTGCACCAAAAACAATAAAATACCTAGGAATAAACCTAGACAAAGAGATGAAAGACCTGTACTCTGAAAATTATAAAACACTGATGAAAGAAATTGAAGATGATACAAAGAAATGGAAAGACATTCCATGCTCATGGATTGGAAGAACAAATACTGTTAAAATGTCTATACTACCCAAAGCAATCTACACATTTAATGCAATCCCTAACAAAATACCAACTGTATTTTTCACAGAACTAGAACAAAGAATCCTAAAATTTGTATGGAACCACAAAAGACCCTGAATAGCCAAAGCAAACGAAAAGAAGAGCAAAACTGGAGGTATCACAATTCCAGACTTCAAGTTATATTACAGAGCTGTAGTGATCTTTGACAGTATGGTACTGGCACTAAAATAGACACATAGAATAGAAAACCCAGAAATGAACCCACACAACTATAAGGTCAATTAATCTTCAACAAAGCTGGAAAGAATAATCAGTGGGGAAAAGTCTCTTCAAAAACTGGACAGCAACATGCAGAAGAATGAAACTGGACCACTTTCTTACACCATACACAAAAATAAATTCAAAAGGGATGAAAGACCTTAATGTGAGACATGAAACTATAAAAATCCTAGAGGAGAATACTTCGTTTTTATTTTATTTTAAAGATTTTATTTATATATTTGAGAGACAGAGAGTGAGCAAGTGAGTGAGAGAGAGAGAACATGAAGCAGGGGAAGGGCAGAGAAGCAGACCCCCAGTTGAGCAGGGAGCCTGGGTGGGACTCTGGAATCATGACCTAAACCAAAGGCAGACACAACCGATCGAGCCACCCAGGCATCCTTCAAATTTTTAATTCTAGTTAACATACAGTGTTATATTAGTTTCAGGTTTACAATATCATAATTTAACAGGTCCATACATCACCCTGTGCTCATCACAAGAAATGCACTCCTTAATCCCCATCACCTATTTAATCCATCCCCCTACCCCCTCCCCTCAAGTAACCACCAGATTGTTCTCTATAGTTAAGAATCTGTTTCTTGCTTTGACTCTATTATTTTCCCTTTGCTTGTATGTTTTGTTTCTTAAGTCTCACATATGAGTGAAACAATATGGTATTTGTCTTTCTCTGTCTGACTTATTTCACTTAGCTTTATACTCTATAGCTCCATCCATGCTGTTGTAAATGGTAAGATTTCATTCTTTTTTATAGCTGAATAATAGTCCTATCTTAGACTTTTTAAAAGAGGGCCAGCAGCAGGGTTTGGGGTCGGTCATCCACCTTTAATGGGAACAGGATATAAAGTCATATTTTTTCCCAATCTTTCGGGACTGGGGTTTTCTAAAAGATATTTTCAGTCAAAATTTAAAGGGAAATCGCCATCACCATTAGTTTTAATATAGTATGAGTCCATAAATAGTAAGAAATGTAAGAACTGGCATAGAGAGAAATAAAACATTTTGAAGATGAGATGATCATCTAGGAAAATTGACAAAATCAACTGTCAAACTTTTAGAATTACTGTTCAGCAAATTTTCCAGTACATGATCAACTTACAAAATTAATAGCATTTCTCAAAATCAATAATGAAATAAAATATAATAAAACAAAACCTCTCAATGAAAAATATATAAGTACCTAGGAATTGAATAAAGGACATAGGAGATGTTGTGGATAAAAGGCTTTTGAGGCCATCAAATAATAAATTTAAGAGGATTGTAATCATAAAGTGTATTCTCCAAATTCAATGGAATGAAAATAAAAATCAATAGCAGAAGAAAAGAGAAGAAATTCACAAAATTACCAAATACATGGATATTAAAAAGCACACTCCTAAATAACCAATAGGTAAAGACAAAATCACAAGGACAATTAGGAAATACTCAGAGATGAACGAAAACAAAAACACAACATACAAAAACTTATGAGACAAAACTAAATCAGTACTTAGAAATTTATAATTGCAAAAGGCTAGGTTTTAAAAACTGGAATCTCAAATCAATAACCTTTTGTTTTTTAAATAGGAAGGAAGCTGGCATAATTATAGTAATATCTACCAGGTTAAACTTTAAGGCAAAACACTGTTAGAAGTAAAAGTATATTAGACAAGGACAAGAGGAACAATTAACCTGAAAAATATAATTGTGAATTTATATATATTTAACAACATATTCCCAAGACATATGAAGAAAAGTTAACAAAATTCTTGGGGAAACTTAACCAACATATAATCATAATGGAACACTTTAATACAACACTCAACCATTGATAAGTCAAACAGATGAAAATTCCATATGCATAGAGAAGGTTTTTAACTACACAGTTAAGAAGCTTAACTTAAGAGAAGTAGATTTCTTCGTCCAACTGGCAGAGAATACACATTATTTTCAAGCACATAATGATCATGTACTAGACCACAGAGCATAGCTTAACAAAGTCAAATTAATCAATACCATATAAGCAGCATTTTTTAAATCATAAGGCAATTTAATTAGAAGAAACTTCAACGTCTGTCTCCATTTAGAAATTAAAGAGTACATTTCTAAGTAATTAATAAATCATGGAAGAAATTATGTGAATAACCTGGTAGTACACGTTATAGAACAATAATAATAACTGGATTTATATTTACTCGGGAAAACTAACAGAGACGGTAGCGTAGCAGGTTTGCACATCTCTGTTACCTATCACATTCTGGGTCATCGCAGAGGGATTTTGCAGGGCAAGACTGCAGACCTAAGAGAGAAACATTGGCCTTCAGGTTGTGACTTTTTTTGTGTCTTTTTTTTTTTTACTTTTGATTTTTTTAAATGGTCTTTATTTTTTAGAGCAGTTTTAGGTTCACAGCAAAATTGAGCAGAAGGTACAGAGATCTCCCATATACTCCCTGCACCCACAAATACATAGCCTCCTCCACTGTCAAGAGGGGTACGTTTGTTACAGTTGATGAACCTATATTGACACATCATCACCAAAAGTCCATAGCTTACATTAGGGCTTACTCTTGGTGTTGTACATTATATGGATTCTGGCAAATGTATAATGACATGTATCCATCATTATAGTATCATATAGGATAATTTCACTGCCCTAAAAATTCTCTGTGTTCTACCTATTTATCCCTCCCTCTCCTCTAAACCCTAGCAACCACTGAACCTTTTACAGTCTCCATAGATTTGCCCTCAAACCAATAAATTTATCCCTTTAGAAATAAGAAAAAGCAGCTAAGCAAGAAACAAGAAAAAGCAAACTAAGCCCAAGGCAAGCAGAAGGAAGGAAATAAAGACTCGAGCAGAAATAAAAAAAATAGAGAATAGAAAAACAATACAGCAAATCAATGAAATCAGAAGCTAGTTCTTTCTCAATCTGATGTTTCATTTACCATAATACCCTTTAGGCCCATCCATGCTGTCGCAAAAGACAAATACCGTAAGATTTCACTTGTATGTGGAATATAAAAAACAAAACAAAGGAACAAACAAAAAACAAATAAGACCTATAAATACAGAGAACAAACTGATGATTGCCAGAGGGGAGGGAGGAGGGGCACGGGCAAAAATGGGTGAAGGAGAGTGGAGATACAAGCTTCCAGTTACGGAATGACTAAGTAATGGGAATAAAAGGCACAGCAGAGGGAATATGGTCAATACCACTGTAATAGCATAGGAGAGTGAGACCTGGTAGCTACACTCGAGCATACATAGCATAACATACACAGATGTTAAACACTATGTTGTACACCTGAAATTAATGTAACATTGTGTGTCAACTATACTAAAATAAAAAATGTATAAATAATTGAAAGGAAAAAAAAGCTAGTTCTTTGAAAAGATCAACAAAATGATAAACCTTTAGCTAGACTGACCAAAAAAAAGATGACTCAAATTACTAGAATCATTCAAATTACTAGAATCATAAATTAAAGATGAGATATAACTACCAACCTTACAGAAATAAAAAGCACTGTAAAGAAATATTATGAATAATTGTGTAATTTTTATAATTTGTATAACAAATTAGATAACTTAGATGAAATGGACAAATTCCTAGGAAGACACAAAATATCAAATTTGACTCAAGAAGAAATAGAAATATTGTAAACAGAGCTTTAACATGTAAAGAGATTAATAATCTAAAACTTCCCACAAAGAAAAGTCCAGGGCTAGATAGCCTCACTGCTAAATTCTACCATTTAAAGAATTAACAGCAATCTTTCACAAACTTTCCAAAGAATACCAGAAGAGAACACTTCCTAACTCATGCTATGAGACTACATTACCCTGATACCAAAGCTGAAGGAAGACATCATAAAAAAAAATTATAGAGTAATATCCTTTATGAATAAAGATGTAAAAATCCTCCACAAAATACTAGAATACCAAATCCAGGAACACATAAAAAGGATTATATGCCAGACCAAGTGGGGTTGATCTAGAAATGCAAAGTTGATTCAACATACAAAAATCAGTTAAAGTAATATGCTATATTAATAGAATAAACGGCAAAACCACAGGATCACTTAACAGGCACAGAAAAACATTTGACAAAATTCCTCACCCTTTCATGAAAAAGGCACTCAACAAACTAGGACAAACTTTCTAACTTCTTCAACTTGATAAAGGCCATCTACGGAAAATCCAAGGGTAACAGCACACTTAATGGCAAAAGACTGAATGCTTCTCCCCGAAGATCAAAAACAGGGAACAAATTCGGGATGGCTACTCTCCCCATTCTTGTTCAGTATGGTGCTGAAAGTTCTAGGTAGTGCAGTCCCGCAAGAAAAGGAAATAAAAGGCATCTGAATTAGAAAGGAAGAAGTAAAAATACCTCTATTCACAGATGGCATGATTCTGTATATAGAAAATCCTAAGGAATCCATAAGAAAACTATTAGAACCAATAAACAAGTTCAGCAAAGTGTCAGGATACAAGATCAACATGTAAAATTTTTATAATTTTCAACTGCTAGTTGTTCACCCCAAACAAGTTTACCTACATAGACATATATGCATGGACGAATCCAGGGAAAAGGGGAATTCAGTGTCTGTTAACTGCACCAGAATTCAGTACCTGTTTTCAGTCCATATATTCAAATAACAGCATTGGTGAACACTTGGTATGTGCTGACATCATTCATGTGGTTTACATATATTAAAGCGTTAATGTGTTAGCTTATTAACACATAGTCACACCAAGTATTATCATCCCCTTTCACAACTGAGAAAACTGAGGTAGAGAGTGGGTAAGTTAACTCGGTCACATACATAGATTAGCAAAGCCAGGATTATATATTTTCTTTCCTCAAAAGATAGCTGAAAGAGTTTCTTTGAAGAGGAGGTAAAGAAGAGCACCAGACTCGGAGTTAAAAGAACCGAGGCAGGGTGCCTGGGTGGCACAGTCGGTTAAGCATCGGACTGTTGGTTTCCGCACAGGTCATGATGTCAGGGTCCTGAGACTGAGCCTGGTGTTGGCTCCGCGCTCAGCGGGGTGTCTGCTTGGGATTCTCTCTCTCCCTCTTTTCCTCTCTCTAAGAAGAAGGAAAAAAGAAAAAAAAAAAGACCCAAGTCTTTCCCCTGGCTCCTCCACTAGCCAGCTGTGTGACCTTGAATGGACAATTTACTTCTCTAAACCCTATGGCTCCTCATCTGTAAAAAAAGGCAGTTGGACTAAGTGAAAGCTGACTGCCTCTAATTCTCTCACACTGGACTCACTCTGCGCCTGATTTCTGGTTTACAAACCCTCCCTTTCCCTGCAACGGGGGGAAGCAGAGGGCCAGGAGAGGACAGCCACTTACTTGTCATGACAAGAAATAGGAGAAACAGAAACAGGACCGCATGTCGCTTGCACAAGTTGCTGCTTCAGCCAGTGATGGGTTTAGGTGAAAAGCATGGTTATAATTAGAGCAGCCTCCTGGCCTGAAGGCTCCACCAGCCACAGCGAGCACAGCTGGATCTGCTGACTGCACGCACAAGAGTCTGAGAGGCCACTCTGGCCTTGAAAATGATCCTTCCTAAATGGATTTTCTCCCTTCCTCAAGGGAAAGAAACCCTATTGATGTAAAAGCTCACTTCCCTTCCGGCTTCCCCGGCTAAATGCTACTCCAGTGGAGACCCAAGTGTTGATAAATACGGGGGAAAGAAAAAAATCGTAAGCTGAGCCTGGTCACATTGCCCCTTGTGATATAGTTTTATTTTTAACTTCGAAACACTTGAACTATTTCTGTTGAAGTTTTCTCTGCTTCCCCTGCCTCCTCAACAGAACTCTGTCCTCTGCTGCAGCAGACTGAGGCACCCCCAGCTGCTTCCTGCAATCGGCTTGCTCAGTCAAGGGACAAGGTGCAGCACATGCTGACTCAGCCGTGCCATTAAGGTAAGCTTTTCAAACGTGAGCAGGTGAGCCAAGGAGACATTTGGAGTGGTGAACGTGGAGACAGAGGCTGAGCTGCACGTCACCTTTTTGCTCTGAGCAAGAAGATGATTAAGCAAATTAGTTACCTGTGGTGGAGAAAGCGGTTGGCTCTGAGAATGAGACCCAGCCATATGTAAACTCTTGTTTTAAATCTAAAATCTTGGAGCAGGAAGAAATCCCCTGCTTTCGGGCAGCTTACATTCTTTCCTTTACAACCAACAAAAGAGGTTATGTGGGATCTCTGCAGTTACCCAGTGGTGGTGGGGGCTTAGGGGAGGGTGGAGGAGGTGGTGAGGAAATAGATGGAAGGGCTAGAACCCAGGATTTCTACTTTTTAAAGTCCAAATGCTGTGATCTTTTCACCAATCAACATTGGCTGTGTTAACTGCAAGTCATTCTTGCGTACGTTGACCATTTTATGTACCTTAAATTCCATCCCCTGTGTCACGCCACTGGTTAACGGAGCACAGTTTTATTCACTGCGTGTGCTATTCAAACTCTGCCTGTAGAGCCTAAGACCTGTTTTTCTCTAACAATATTCCCTAAATGTGGTTCTCTCCTCCCCAAATCTCTTGAATCCAAAATGCACCCATGGAATAGAAGTGCAAATATTTTGCAAGTTGAAAAACTTATACAGGCTTTTGCATGCAAACCAAAAAATTGTTACAAACTTGAAGCTTGCACGTCCAGAGGGACAAAAGGAAAATGATTAACGATACTTGAGGTATGGAAAGCTTTAAAATGTAGGTTATTTCTAGTTTTTGAAATAACTGCGTAGTGTTGCATGCACAAATAAATTGTCAGGGATAAGCGGAAAGTGTTTATTTTTTTGTTTCTCTCTGGGCCTCGCTTTAGTGTTCATAGGTCAGCTAAGGACATCCTAGGAAGTGGCCTATGCAGCAAAAGGGATTCTGTACACCCTGAACTTTGCGGTCTACAGGCTAAAGCCACCAATGCCAAGTAAAAGGAGAGCTACTCAGATACCCTAACACCTGGATTCCTTCCTTCCTGCTCTGTAACCTCCAGACGTATCCCGTAACTGCGCTGTTGATGTCTAGGTTACACTTATGCTGGTTTGCTAGGCACAGTGCATTGTGTATCATTGCCTCACGTCATTTTGTCAGGGTTTCCGTGGCACAAGGTCTTCAAGGTATATGCTGGGATGCTGTCCTAGTGAGACTGGGGCATGTTGATTTAGGATAGCTAAGCAGACAGGCTGACTTACAGCTACCCCTAGATAATCTGGCTAATTAGCACTTTTGTGGCCAATACAAAGCAGTAATTTAAAATACTGATACTAATATCAGAAGCACCAGATAGGAGAACTAACTAGGGTATAATGAAAATGCTGGAATCATAGCCCAGAAGCCCCGGATTATGGACCCAGATGTGGGAATTATCGTCAGCCAGCTAAACGGTTGTGTTAAAATCTCCAGGCAAAGGGATTATTTTAGTATTTCACTTTATACATCTTCTTTCCTTAGAATTAAATATCTCCATAACAGGGGAACAATTTAACAATATATAATTAAAGTAACTAATTAATCGGCTGGGTAACAGATTAAGAGTTAAAGAATATCTCTGATCTTTAACTTTTGACCTTGTCACTTCCACTGAAGTTAAAGCTCAGGAATAAATAATTATCACCAGGGCCAGCCACATGAGGAGGCAAAATAGTTAGTTGCTGACATCATGTGAGGGGGGCTGAAAGGGCCCCTTGCCTAAAAATATCTCCCTGACATCAACCCTGTTTGCCTACTAATTTTAAAATTATAGTAACGAATGTTAAAGCCATTATCTGTTAATCCCATTCTCTTTTGCTTGTGTCAGGGATTTAAATATACCTGCTATAGGCCTTCTCGTGACCTTGTTGGCCGGTGACACTCAGGCTCCACCTCTTCTTCATTCTTCCAGACTCTGTCCTGTTTTGCCCTCGGTGCCATCCAGGCTGCCCACATGCCCTCGGCCACCACCGCTTCACAGGTAGCTCTGTGTGGCATGTGGTTTCCAAGGAATTCTCACTATTACATCAAGGTGAGAAGCAAGGGCAAGACGCTTTACTTCTCTGGGCCTTAGTTTCCCTTGCAGGAAATGAAGAGGTTAAACTAGACACTTTCCTTTCCAAGGGAGGTCCTCGGACCATCAGCACTGTCTGGAGCATGTTATATATGGAAAGACCCTCAGGCCCCACCCCAGTCCTACCAGATCAGAATCTGCGTTTTAAGAAGATTGCCCAGGTGATTCCTATACACATTGAAGATTCAGGAGCTGCAGAGCAGAGGATTTATGGTTCTGTGCCTGATCCAGATTTCTGATTTATGACTGTAAGGATTTAGAACAAGTACTACAACCTCCTGAAAACAATTCTGGCAGCTGAGTGTCTATTATAGCTCAAGCCCGAAGAAGTCTTTTCCATTCAGTTAAGGCTACATTCACCTAATAACATTGAAAACATTTCTCGTTCTTCCTTAAAAAAAAAAAAAAGCCCCAGGGAGGCACCCAGGTGGCTCGGTTGGTTAAGCTTCCGACTCTTGATTTCTACTCAGGTCATGATCTCAGGGCCGTGGGCTTGAGCCCCACATCAGGGTCAGGCTTGTGCTGAGTGAGCATGGAGCCTGCTTGGTATTCTCTCTCTCCCTCTGCCCACCCAACCATATTCACATGCATGTGCACTCTCTCTCTAAAAAGAAAAAAAAAGCCCCAAATTAGCATACATTTGACATCATTACACTTTCCTCCTAAATTTGTTTCAAACTGCTCTCACAGCTCTTTCAAAATGCTGCTTTCTTTAGGGTTCTATTCAATTTCATTCATTTCAATCCTATTGAATAAACAGTGCTTGGAGCCTGTTAGCTGTACTCAGTCTCTCAGAAACTATTTTGTACATTCCTTGGGGAACATTTTTGTTCTCCCTTGATATTCCAGTCAGAGCTCTTTTCCCGCCTGAACACACTTTCCTGGCCAGATAATTTCTGCTTCATTGATGGCCTTCATCCCTGAGCACACCATCCCAACAACCTCCCTTAAGGGGAACTGACTCTGCAGCCCATTGCAAGAGAGAAGCCAATTTCAACTGACACCTTCTTTTTTTCCTTAATGAACAGAATAATGTATATAGGTAAATAATAAAAACGACAAACCTGCACCAAGGAAATAAAGATGCCTCAATCTCTTAATGATAGAGAACAAACCGAGGGTTGATGGAGGGAGGTGGGTGGGGGATGGGCTAAATGGGTGATGGGGATTAAAGAGGGCACTTGTTGTGATGAGCACTGGATGTTACATGTAAATGATGAATCACTGAATTCTACTCCAGAAACCAATATTGCACTGTATGTTAACTAAAATTTTTTTTAAAAAAGTTGTTGAAATCACTCTTTCTGCTGGTGAATATAGTACAGAGCACCAGACGGGAGGGGTGAGGCTGATTATAGTCTTTTGCACCAGACTGGATAAGCAATGATGGTGCTGGGACCCAGGCAGTGGTGGTGGAGATGGAAAGAAATGGACAGAAGTGCCCAATGCCCTTTTGGGTCTTTCCCCAAGGCCTTCCTACCTAACTGGCCTTCCTACCTAACTTGTAGGAAGGAAGACCCTTCCTGTGTAGGGTCTTATGCTAGTTCCTTTGTGATTGGGAGCACAAAATCAACCAGCTTCTAGCTCAGTGGTTCTCAGGGGTGTAGGCATCTTGAGTTTACAACGGCATCAGTTGGATGTAGTTGTTCTGATTCAGTAGGTCTGATTTGGTAGGGTCCAATAATTTATATTTCTAACCCGTTTCTAGGTAATGCTGACACTGTGGGTCAGGGTATCACACTTTAAGGGCCATTATTCTAGCTGACTCACCTTTCTTTCACTTACCTTACTCCTTTCTGAGTGGTCCACACAGCACCACAACCTGTATCAGATGTTTCTCTCTTGCTAGGTTCTAAAGTATCCCCTATTTCTGTAAAGAAGCATCCATCCCTTAAACTCATGTACCTGGTCCTTCCATCTACTCATATTCCACTCAAACTGCATCCAGTACAACCAGTAAAATCTAGTTCTGTGTAGATTTTTAAAACTATTTAAGTTTAAATTTTATTATTTTGACTGCTATCTCCTCTATCCAGGGGAACTTTAAAACATATTTTGGGGAGAGTGTTTCAGAGAGTGTTTTGACCATAGACTTTATTGAAGTTCATTTTTAAGAGGAGGGAATGTATTGCCTTTTCAGACAGGAAGTAAGAATTTAAAGGTGAACATAGGGGCATAGAAACTAAAGGAGGAAATGGCACCTGGATAAAAATATGTTGTTTCAGGCATAGAATTTTGTCAACTTTTTCCACAGTGAAGAGTTTCTATAATGTACGTGCTTTAATTTAGTAGGTTTTTCAGTTTAAATCTCAGAATCTGTATTATATTAGAGATTTTAACCCTAAAAACTTTACTTTCATATGTGTACTACCTCCAATGCGAAGCCATGGGACCTGGGTACTTTTCGTATTTCCTCTATTCAGATGGGGCACGTATGGGATGTGGCCCAGAGGAGAACAACAACAACAAAAAATCATGGGGATGAAGGTGCTTTCTATGAACTTCCTATGTATGAAGATCATCCAGATCATCTACAATCCGGAAAGATTATAGGTGTATATACCTTTCTGTGCCCAACTAGAGGAAGAGAGGCTCTGCCTGATGGGCTCTAGTCATGGGCTTGCTTTCTTCCCAAATCATGGGGATAGACTACATGTCTTTGCGGGTCTCTGAGGGATGCAGTATAATATAGCAAAGGGTACAGAGTTTGAAACCAGATAAACTTAGGCGTCTTTGTGTTCCACTTTGGGGTGTAGGCATCTTTGTGTTCCAACGGAAAGGGTAAAACCCACGTCTCATGGCCATTGTGAGGATTAAGTGAGATGTTATGTAAAGAACATGGTAGGCACTAAAATCTTACTACTCTTTCTCCCTGACATCCAAAATGTAGAAAAATCACTCAATCTAGGAAAGTCAGACAAACACTGTGGAGCATAGGGACCCAGACACTGCACTAGAATGGAGATTAGGAGAACAAGGCATCTTATGTCACAAGATAACCAATGATATATATAATTTGATCATCTTGGGGCAAGACCAACTGGCTACAACCTAAGATGATCAATCAAGTATCTAAGTTTGTGTGGGAATAAGAGGTTTCCTGGGATCTGGAACTTTCAGAACTAAAACCAAGAGTCTCAGGCAAACCAGGGCAATGGTCACATTGCTTACCCAGCAATAACTAGACAATCAAGAATTTTAGATCGTCCTTTATCTCAGTGGGAACAGTTTCCCCTACATATACAACAAAAGCTTCAGATATGGGTTTTTTGTGCCCTTAGGTTATGTTTATCTTTATCCTCCCCTCCACTGTCAAATTTCTCCAAAGAGTGGTCTCCACTTACTGTGTCTTTCTGCTCAGCACAGGTCCTCTCTCAAAGTCACTTATTTGGTGTATTTCCAGAGCCTGGCAGAAGATCTTTAAATAGCATAATTAAAAACAAAACAAAACAAAACAAACGAAAGAAACAGCATCTTTGCTGCCTGTGTGCATTGTTTTTCTTTTCTCTTAAAGGGATATTTTCAAATAACGTCAAAGACATGGAGAGCAACAGGGCTCCACCACAAATGTTTCCAGCTTCAATAGCACTGTTCACAAGAACCATTCTTTATAATGCTGAAGGTTAAGAAATGATTAGGCTTAGAGTTCATTACCGCTGTCCCTCCAGCCAGACATATCCCTGCAGCTGGGGCAGAGTTTTCACTACACACTTACAGAGCACACAGAACTAGCTAGACCTGCTTTTCCCTTCCCAGAAACTAGGCTCAACTTTGTGACAGAGCCAGGCTGGCAAATAAGAAGTTGAACATTCCTGCTGCTGGTAGCTTCTTTCTTGTAGCTATATTCCATTTGGGATCTGCCTCTTCTTTCCCACCTAAAAACCAGTAGGGGACTCTGAATCATCCAGACTCCATCTTTATTCATGAGTGTCTTTTATGCATAGAAAGCAGATGAGCACACTCTCCCAGCCAGGGCACAGGCCCTGTTCATATTGGAATGTGTGTTTAATGGCTTCCCTCTCCCCTCTAAGCAAATACCACATTTTGAATGGCAAGGGTCCCATTGCACAACTGAAATGCCACATTTGCTCTGGCAAGAGCTCTTTGGGGACCTGCCATGAGCAGTGGCATTGTTAGCATTGTTCTTCATCTTGAGGCAGCATTCCAGGCTATTGCTCACACTTTCCCTTACGTCAGGCCACATGGTTCTAACTCTTCCCTCTCTGGTCTCTCCTCCAGCTTTACTTCTCCCTACTGTCTTGAAAGTGGTCATACTCAGCTATGTACTTCATGGCTCAGATGCCTATCCTGTGTTCTTCTTTCCCCAGTTATGGCTTCCTCTCTCACTTTTAAGTGAATAATTCTCAAATCTGCATCTTTCCATTCTATCCTCATCTTACCATCCACATGGTCTGTCATCACCTTAAGCAACTTGTATTAAACTTGTGGGGCTCATCTTTCCCCCAAAAAAACAATTCCCTCTTCAGACTTCTGTTTTTCTCAGAATTACATGCAATATTCTCTATTCCTAGTTCAAAATCTTAGTATCAAATTTGACTCTTTTTTCTCCATCTCCAGCCAGAAACAAAAATGCTGTGATTTCCTTGTGATGCCTGCCCTCTGTCTCATCTTGCCTAATTCCACTACCATCAGTCCTACCCCTGTAGCTTCATCACACTGTCCACGAAGTAGTTTCTTGCTCTAAGTCCTTCCATGCCATCCCTCCACTGCTGGTTAACACCCCAGTCACAGTGTTAAATGGTCCCTTATTGAGCACCAAATAATTCCAGATGCGTTAGCCTCTCATTTATGAATTTTCACAGTAGGTCTTCAGTGGACTCCCCTCCCCACCCCCCGCGCCCAGGAGTGATCAATCTAGAATATAGCAGGAGCCTAACTGAATGCTTAGTTGTATGTTAGAAGGTCCAGTAGCTGGACTCTTGCATCCAAAAGATGTCCTCTTGCCCGATCCTATTCTGCTCCATCTCAGTCCTGCCCTCACAGCCCTTTGCTCTGCTCAATTCCCTCTCTGGCTTTAACACCTGCATTTATCTTCTCCTGGGCCCTGAATCTGCTTGATGTTCTCACTTGCAACTTCTCACCTGCCTCCTGATTCAGGCTTTTACGGATATAGAACTCTCTGCCACAATCCTCTTTCACACTCAGTAGTCCCAGTGCGTAAGAATCAGATGGGTAAGGTGTTAAGGATGTGAATTCCAGACACACCCCTCACTTAAGTCAGAGGCACAGCCAGCATGGCAGTGCTGTCCAATAGAACTTTCGATGCAGATGGAAATGCTCCATGCTGTGTTGTCCAATAGAGTAGCTACTAATCATATGTGGCACCTGAAACTTGAAATGTAGCTAGTATGACTGAAGCACTGAATTATTAATTTTATTCCATTTTGATTAAATTTAAGTAGGCACATGTGGCTGGTGGCTGCCATTTTTATAGTGCAGATTTATAGATTTAACAAGCATCACAGCTGATTCTACTGAGCAAAGGTGTTTAAGAACTACTTAAACAAGCAGGCCAGGTGAGGCTTTTGCTCCCTTACTGGCACACTGCAGGTAATCAACAAATGTTTCCTGAAGGAATGGATGAACAAACGAATATATGAACAAATCAGAATATAATTTCCTTGAGACTTAAGGCTGTCTCTTCTGAAAAAAAAAAAAGTTGAGGGGACTTTTCCAAATTGAAAGAGTTTAAAAAAACTTAACCACCCAAACGTAATAAATCGACATTAAAGGGATCCTGGCTCAAAAGTTTAAAAATTAAAAAAAAAGTATAGAAGATATTTTTTGGCATTTTTGGGACAATTGAATAAATTTGAACACAAACAGCAGATTACGTAATATTAGAAAATATTTTTTAGTTTTCTTAGGTGAGATAATGTTATCGCAGTTACAAAGGAAAATGTACTTAGTCTCAGGAAATACATGCTGAAGTACTTAGGGATGAGGTGTCATGATAACAGCAACTTATTTTCAAGTGGTTTGGCAAAAATTGTGTGTGTGTTTGTGTGTGTGTGTGTGTGTGTGTGTGTGTGTGTGTGGAGAGAGGGAGAGAGAGAAAGCAAAAGTGGCAAAATGTTAACTTTTGGATCTAGGTAGAGTACATGGGTGTTCATTGTATACGTTCTTTCACCTTTCTTATGTATTTGAAATTTTTTAAAAAGTTGAAGGAAAATTCACCCAGAATGAACTAACAAATCCTAAAGTAAAATAAAATAAAATTACAAAATACTTGCATTTTCTGACTTTTGGGTGCTAACTCCACCCCACCTACCCACCCCACCCCACTCCATCCCAGACTAACACCGTGCCGACATTATGCTACAAATTCTCTAGACCAGGTGCAGCAAACTGGCAAGCTACAGATCCTATGTAACTTGCATACATGTTTTTCCTTGGCCCAAGTAGAGGGGTTTTTTAGAAAAATTAAATTAGTTGCCAACTTCAAAATTCCAAGGATTTTTACCTTGATACATTATGTAACAAAAATTTTGCAACACAATTAAATATAAAACACTTATTTTACAATAGCAAACATGCATACATCAAGTCTATGAGACAAGTACCATTCTAAGAGTTTCAGGTATTTAAATCATTTACTCCCCACAATAGCACTATGAGATAGGTACTATTATTATTCTCCCTTTACAGATGAGGAAAATTATGAACAAGGACATTAAGTAACTTTTTCAAAGTTTCACAACTACTGACTCTTGGTGCTGGGTTAAATTTTGTATAGTCTGCCTCCTAATCACTACACCATCCCACCACTCACAAAAATCTGTATCCCCAGTTTCTCTGGAAAAATCAGATGATCTGACAACAAATTCCCACATGGGACCAATTGACCAGAGCCAAGGAGCTAGATTCTCCTGAAGGCAGGGCATCTTCTCTTCTGCTTGCTAGAGTCCCCACTCAGCCAGACTCTGGGCCCTTGAGGTCTGACCCCGCTGTAGCCATGGCACAGCTGAATTCACCATGGTGAAGGACAGTTGGTAGATATATCACAGACACTTGTACACTGCCCCAGACCAACCTGGATATCAGGTTGTGGGCATGAAGCTCTAGTGGGAGAGAAAGCTAGAAGGTTAACTTGGGCAGGAAGAGCATGTGGCAGTGATGGGATGTATGGATGGGTGGAATGTCAGGATAATGGTTGGTAGACAATGAAGAAAAGTTACAGGAAGCAGAAGATATACATCCCATGGCTGGTAAGATGCCCATCAGAGGACAGTGTGGGTCAGTGAGAAGAGTGTGGGCCAATATTGCCCATGATTCCATCGCTTAGCAGCTCTATCACCTTGGACAAGTTATTTAACTTCTCCAGCTTCCATTTCCTGGACTATAAAATGGGCAATGACATTTATCTCCAGGGTGGTGAAAGGATTTAAATAAGAGTATGCAAAGTCTCTTTGACTCCTGTTCATATACATAACCAAAATACTTTTCTTACTAATCATTTATATTTTCATGTTTTCTCCTAGATTTACAAAGCAAGAAGAAATTAGGAAGCTATGGTAAGTACCAGGTGCTTATTGGATCTTCGTCTTTCAGGGGTCCAGATCTGGCTGGCTTCATTTAACCGTACCCAACAGCTGGCAGATTTGCCCTAATGGTTTGATGATATTTATTGACTTTAGGCCAAACCAGCGATGTTAGAGCAGAACCTAGAAGAAATTGACGTGGAGTAGGGGAAAAGCAGAGAGCTGAGAAAGATTTGTGAGCAGAGATTTTTAGTTAAACTTTAAAAATGAAAAACCCAAACATCCAGCAATATACTAAATGGCTGATAATTCCTTCCTTCAGCAAATTGAGTACCTATGATGGTCCAGGTGCTGGGACACAGATGTGAACAAAACTAGACACGGCCCCTGTCTTCCCAGCACTGGGGAGATAGCTGGTTAAATGAATGACAGCACACTCACTCTGGAATGTTCACCACCATTAAGAAGACAGTTCGCAAAGAATCATTAATAAAACAGTATGGTCTCATTTTATAATAGAGAGTTACAAAGCAGGATGCAGAACTGTATTCATAGTATTAACGGGGTCATATAAATCACCCATAATCCACAACTCAAAACGATTATCAACAGTGTAGTCCATTACAGTCAGCTTTTTTCTTTTTCTATTCTAAACACATCTACTATATACATAGAATAAACTATTGGAAAATGAAGAAAAGAGTGTTGGTAGTTGTTACTCATGGGTTGTGGGATTATGAGTGATTTTGCTTCCTTCTCTATGATTTTCTAGATTGTCCAAGGTTCCCATAATAAGCATGTATAAACAGGAAATAAGTCAATTAAAACACAGTCACAGACATGCATAGAACTTCTCTTCCCCATTTGTTTTCTCTTTCTCCTTGCCATTGATGTCTCTAGGGCAGGGCACGCAGGCCTCTACCTGGGCAGCACAGGCATTGTGAGAAATGCTTTAACCGTCACTGCCACATTCCTGTGGAGCCTGATGTCTCCTGTCTGGTGATAAACTGCCACCTATCCTGTGGTGCCACCTTCCACATGTGCAAAGAGGCAGAGCATGAGCTCCTCTGCCCTCTAGAGGAGGTTCCGTGCCTCAACTCCGAATATGGCTGCCCCCTTTCCATGTCCCGCCACAAGCTGGCCAAGCACTTGCAAGTGTGCCCTGCCAGTGTGGTCTGCTGCTCCATGGAGTGGAATCGCTGGCCAAATGTGGACTCTGAAACAACCCTTCACGAGAACATCATGAAAGAGACCCCCAGTGAGGAGTGTTTGGATACAGCTCTGGCCCTCCAGGACCAGAAGGTCCTTTTCAGATCTTTGAAAATGGTAGAACTTTTCCCAGAAACTAGAGAGCCCATTGAGGAGGAACCTACTGTGAATGGTGAAGCCAGCTGGGAGGAAATGGGAGGAGCAGTGGGTGGGGCAGAAGCCAGTTTGGTACCACATGGATCTCTATCAGCAACTAATGGAGAGATGGCAGAACTGAGTCAAGAAGAACGAGAGGTGTTAGCCAAAACCAAAAAAGGGATGGACCTAGCCAAGTTTGACAAGTGGGAAAACATATTCAGCAAAGAGCATGCAGCCTCTGCTTTAACAAGCTCATCAGTAGGCTGTGAGAGCAAGAGTGGAAACAGCCCAGGGAAAGAACAGATTTCTAGCGACAATAACATGGTAGGAGAGGATGCTCTCAAAGAGAAAGAACTGCAGGAAAACCAGAAGCAGCAGGACTTTCATGCAGCCCTGGAAACGACAGGGCTCGCCCCTTGGCAGGATGGTGTTCTGGAAAGACTGAAAACAGCTGTGGATGCAAAAGACTATAATATGTATCTGGTGCACAACGGGAGGATGCTTATTCACTTTGGTCAGATGCCCGCTTGCACACCTAAGGAGAGAGACTTTGTTTATGGCAACCTTGAGGCTCAGGAAGTGAAGACAGTTTATACCTTCAAAGTTCCTGTGAGCTACTGTGGGAAGCGGGCTCGTGTCGGAGATGCCATGTTGAGTTGTAAACCAAGTGAACACAAGGCAGTAGACACTTCGGATTTAGGGATTACAGTGGAGGACCTACCCAAATCAGATCTCATCAAGACCACGCTCTTGTGTGCTTTAGAAAGAGAACTTAAAGGTCATGTCATCTCTGAATCCAGGAGCATTGATGGGCTGTTCATGGATTTTGCTACACAGACATACAATTTTGAGCCAGAACAATTTTCCTCTGGTACAGTGCTGGCTGACCTCCTAACCACTGTCAACCCAGGGGGGCTCCATGTGGAACTCCACAGTGAGTGTGTGACTAGGAGACACAACAAGAGCAGCTCTGCCTTCACTTTCACTTGCAACAAATTCTTCAGGAGGGATGAATTCCCCCTACATTTCAAGAATGTCCACACAGACATTCAGTCATGTCTCAATGGCTGGTTCCAGCATCGATGCCCTCTCGCCTACTTGGGATGTACATTTATTCAAAACCATTTCCGTCCCCCAGGGCAAAAGGCAAAAGTGATCTATAGTCAGGAGCTCAAGACCTTCGCCATCAAGCCAGAGGTTGCTTCAGAGCTGAGTGAGACAAAGAAGAACCATCTCTCAGGCCATGGAGGGAAAAGCCAGAATTGTCTAACCAGCCTGCCACTGGAGGTTTTGCAGTACATTGCTGGGTTCTTGGACAGCATCAGCCTGTCCCAGCTTTCCCAGGTGTCTGTGCTGATGAGAAATATCTGTGCTACTTTGTTACAAGAGAGAGGGATGGTCCTCCTGCAGTGGAAGAAGAAGAGGTATTCTCACGGAGGCACCTCCTGGAGAGTCCACAGAGAGGCAAGTAAACCCTAATTCATTCATTCCTTCAACAACTATTTAGTAAGAGCTTTCTATGTGCCAAGCACTGTACTAGGCACTGGCACTGTCCTAGGTTCCTGGGAAGACGACATAATCCCTGAACTCAAGGAGCTCCTTCTAGGAGGCAAGACAGACCTATTGACATATAAATGACAATACAGATGGTAGTACCTGTGTATCTCAGGGTATGTGTCTTGGATATCTTCTGTTTGCTCACATGATTCATTCTTCAACCCGGCCCACTGTGATCAGTCCCCCAGGAGGCTGATCTCTACAGACTGCCTCCATCAGCCACCTTACCCTCCAGCTTCCAGCTGGGCTAATCTCATGGGAGTGTGTCAGTGGGAAATTGGAGGGAGGAAGAGTGAGCTGACAAATCTATTCTTCTGGCTTCCTCCCTGCATTCATTCTCCCCTCCATGACACTTAGCACTAACCATGTCCCTCCACTGAAGGTGAGTGTATCAGGTCACTCTCTCCTCACAATTACTCATTCTTGGTTCCAATGACCTCCTTTCTTCTTCCCTTTCAGGCCCAGGGTATTAACACTCTAGATTGTTACTAGCCCGGGTACTGCATTATATCTTGTGGCTTTCCTACACCCTGCCCACACATTTGTATATCGTTATTTTTTTTTAATTCTCTTCAAATTACCCAGTTTAAGTGTGCCATCTGTTTCCTGCCTGCAGTCTGATACAGTATGCCAACAAATTCTCCTCAGTCCCATATCAACTAATATAAAAAACAACGAAACAGTTTTTGCCTTTGTTAAAGACATTTTGAAATTCTAAAATAATTCGGTCCACTGATCTCTCCTGGTTCAAATATCTATTTACTTTCTCAAAAAATTATGCGGTATAAATCAAAGAATCTTTCCCTTTGGAAAAATTTTATTCCTTTTTCCTAATCTTGCTGAACTGCATCATAACTTCTATTAGCTTATACCATACAAAAGTGAAACTCTTAATTCATCATTTATGAGATGACCTTAGCATCCTTTCCCATGGTAAATATGTGGTAATATGAACCACAAATTGACAGTACCCATCTAGGTCAATAATTCCATAATCTCACTGTTGAATTTCTTCCCAAAATGTGGGTGTGTGCAAACTGGCACTGGAGAGTTAGAGTTGTTTACACATATTTTCACTGATTGTGTCTAAAACATCTTAAATGTTTTCCATTATTTATTCCCTGAGCAGTCTTCTTCAAAAAACAATTATGAGACTCTCCTTCATGTATCCAGGCCTGCACCCATGTGTTAAACACTGACTGCCCCCCATCCACATGTTAGGGATAAACATGAATAAGACTGAGATCCTGCCCTTAGGAACTGTATGGTCTAGAACGTCTAATATCTTCCTCCATAAAATCAGATGCAAATAATCTACATATTAGAAATTCCATTATTTTTTGGCTCATGTTTGTTCCCAATTCAGTGATTGCTGACCACTCCAGAATATCATTTGAGACAAACTAATTTTCCTTTAGAAAGGAAAAAAGAGAATTTAGTTGGAGCTAAAGGATGCTTATATTAAAATGGCTTTTTTAAAGTAAAAACAGAAATAGTCCTAAGATCTCCGGAAACATTTTTCTTATATTAGAACAACGATAAGAAACTGAAGGTAAAGTGTCAAGTTGAAAGTACGGTATTAGGTTATGCCTACCCTCATAGCCAGATTTTAAAACTAGTGACTTTGCCACCACATCCTAGGTGGAAAGGCCAAAAGGGGTTTTTGTACCAGACACTTAGATTTCTCCTGAGGTTTCTATTCTAGTGTGACTCTTCTTAGTTAGGATACTTTCAGTTTTAAGCAACAGAAAACCAACTTAACATGGCATAAATAATAAAGGGAACTTTCTCCCAAAGGCAATGGCTCAGGCAAAGTTTGATCTAGCAGCTCAAAAATGCCCCCAAATGACCTTTTTACTTTCTATTTCTTACCTCAACTTCCTCTCTAGTGACTCCATTCTAAGACAACAGCTCTCCCTTGGTGGTCCCTGGGGGCTGCCAGCAGCACCCAAGACTGAAGTTTCACAGTTCAAGTGCAGAGGGAAAAAGAGAATCTGCTTCTTGATATCTCAAGCAAAAGTCCTAGGGTAGAGTCTCATTGACACGAATTGTCCTGATGTGAACCATGTGTCTTTCTAGAATGGATCCCTGTGGCTGGTGGGAGGGGGTGGGTGTGTGGTAGGCATTCCCACCCAATTACATGGCTGGCTGGGAAGATTATCAATTGGAAGGGTGAACTAGGAATTGGATGCTGACGAAGGAGCTAACAAATGTCTGCAGCAGCCGCTAAACACTCTCTGGAAGCTAAGAACATGAAGAACAGAAAGGTATTATACTCTTCAAATAAAGCCAACCCGAGGGTATTGCCCCAGTGTTCACTTTTGAACTTCCGTGTTTCCTAACAGATCTGGCAGTTCAGCAGCCTCTTCTCCAAAATCAAGAGCTGGGAGTTTAATGAAGTTGCCTCTATGTCTGAACACCTGAAGGCCTGTCCTTTCAATGTTGTAGAGCATAAGACTGACCCAGTTCTTTTGACCAGCATGTGTCAGCTCCAGGAGCCGGCCCGAGAGAGCTTAGTCACCACCTTTAGAGCCAGACCACGAGGAAGACACACCTGCTAAAGATTCAGATGCCACCATTCTTGGATTCACCCTCTGGGTTACTGAAAGTAGGACAGAGTGTGATTTTGAGGACTTTCTTCTGTAAACTGCATACGTGCTTATCTAGGTGTATTGGAGCGTGCACTGCCCTAAACCTGAGCAGTTGCACAAGGTCTAAGAATTTCCCAAGCCATGGCTTGTACACTTGCTATAAGGGCCATACTGATAACTTATTTCCTTCCCACACCCTTTTTTTTTTTTCCTAAAACAAATCCGTCTGAGGAGAAAATAGATAACTTGAGGCCACTTGAAAAATGAGCCCAAGTCTTAGGAAACAAGAGAGCAGTGAAATTCCATAACGAGCACAGGCCTGTGCTTTTGTGGAGAACATTTTAGTTGATAAGCATTTACAAATATAGGGGGCAGGTAATGCAGGAGTGGGTACTGAGGTGCGTCACAGGGCACCCAGGGTGAAGGGCACATGGTTTGATAGTTCTGGAGCTGGGGTTATCTTGATGGTTAAGTCCAGGTCTTCTTTTAGTCACTCCACCGCCTGTAAGCCCAGGAAGTCCAAGCACAGCACAGCCCTATAAAATGGAGACCTTGGCTGAGCACAGCAGCCTCAAGGGCACCGCAGGCCAAAGAATGAGAGGCAGAAATGAGGTCGCAGAGTTTGTTGTGGAGAATCTTGGCAATATATAGAAGGACAGCCTTGTAAAATGAGGAAGAATCCAAAGGAGACATTGTATTAATGGAGAAAACTAGCACCAAAAGCCACAAGCCTACTTTTAAACATGTCAAAAATGACCTAAGAGTCAAGGTTCTTTTCTTCTTAAAATTATATTCTAGGTGTGGATTAGGGATAGCATAGGCACCAGCCTGAGCTAGCTGAGATGACCACAAGACACTAACACCAACTTCAGCGTCATGCAAGAATGCATGCCCGGAGAGATCACACGTTCAGCAAAGTCCAGACAAGGCCCACTGCAGTTCCTGCGGCACCAGCCACCAGGTCCCAGACACCACTCGAGTACCTGGTGGGGGACCATGAGAAGGAACACTCCTGAACATAGTAGTTCCTTGTAATTGCTCCTACCTATTGTTGTTCATGACTCCAGTCTGTCAGAAATGGGTGATACATTGGTCTTGGGTGACAAACAGTGAATACTCATGAAAACAAGAGTAAAATACATAATAGAAACTGTCATCCCCTTAAGCAGGGTTTCACAGAACTACTGACATTTTGAACTGAATAATTCTTTGTTGTAAGGGACTGTCCTGTGTGTTATAGGATATTTAGCAGCATCTTTGGCCTCTATCCAATAGATACCAGTAGCACTCCCACTGCCGTAACAACCAAAAGTGTCTCCAGACATTGCCAAATATCCTCTGGGAGTGAAATCATTCTGGGTTGAGAACCACCCTAAACAATGTCATACCAGTGGCAGTAACTTAGGATAAGCTTTTTAGTACAACAAAATCTTACATAATGATCTACAATGGTTATGATTTTATGTAGCTCTTCTTTATTTACTAGATAAGTTTTAGACAGATGTGATTTTAAGTTGGGAGCCAGATGGAGCTGATTGTTTGGTGTGGCTTTATGTCCTTAAGTCATGTGCAAAAAAATACATCCTTTCAGCTCTCTCCAGATGTAGCAGAAGCAGGGCATATTGAGCTATTTATCTTATGTTTCTTTCCCTCTCACCTGAATCAGTGCCATTTTCCCAGCAGTCCTCAAGCAAGTGAGAAAGAAGGGAAAAGGGGGACAGGTATTATGTGGAAGCAGAGAACAAAGAATTCAACAACAAAAAAGAAGAGTCTAGTCAATATGGATGCTTTTTGTTGCCTGGGTCTCTCTCTGAACATGGTCCAGAGCTGGTATAGATGAAGTAGAAGACACTTGTGAGAAGAGTCAAGGAGGTATTAGAGCAAGTCCCAGAGTAGAAATATGCTCATCTTTTCATTATCATGCACCACTTGGTACTAGTTGGTAAAGTAACTCTATGTTTCTTAATCCTTTTTTCTTGGTTTATATTTCACATTTGTATATATTATTTTCTAAAAATACAACTAGAGTGTGAGCTATGATTTTATTCAGTGAAGATGAGTAACTGGAAACAACTGAACACTGAAGCGGGAAAAAAGGAAAAGTTCTCCTATTGAATCTAGTTCCCTCCTATCTGGAGAAAGAAAGCTCCTGATATCCACTCAGGGTCTCTTCTCTTACTAGAAAAAGAGAGAAAGGGGAGCTATTGACCAAGGGAGATGAAAATCAGGGGCTGCTCTTAGGCAGATGAGAAATAGAGAGAAAGGAAGAGAGCAGAGGGTTTTCCTTCACAACCTGGGCAGATCAGGGTTCAGGAGAGCAGCCAGGAGACTGCCCGTATGGCTCGGTGGGCTGCACACTTGCAGTCCATCTTTATTTTCCTAGTTGCTGCCTTTGGAACAATATTGATCAACATCATCAAACACAATTTGTAAGATATCTAATTGAATATGTTGCAGGAAACCAGAGTACCACAGGTGTCCACCGGTCTACACAAACAAGCACATTTTATGGTGAGAGGGCAGTTGGAGCAAAAAGGAAGCCTTTTAGAGAGACTGTGGATCAGACAGAAAATTGACTGGATTCATGAGGTGAGGCCATGGTGAGTAGCATGAGCAGCAGAATTACCTGACAGGCAAGACAGCTAGACATGGCCTCAGATTAAGAAGCAGCTGAGCAGAGTGAAAAGGAATAGGAATAGGAGCTTGGACAGGGAGGTGTCTATGAACAGACTCCTTAATAAGTATCACCACCAAGAAGTCAATCCAGAGTAGAGATCAGCCAGACGTGGAGGGTGAAGTCTGGGCACTGAAGCAGAAAGGAAGTTTTTGTCTTATAATGAAGGGAAAAGTGAAAAACAATGTGGGACTTAGAGATGTAACAGGAAAACCACTGTCAAAGTCTGATCTATGTGTGATATCAAGTCAAGCTGAAGTGAAGAATGAGATTACGTATATGTCTGGTGACTTGCCCCCGGATGCTGGAAATTCCAATGTCTCTAGAAGCAGAAATAAAAGCTGTTTTGCACTCTGGAAGGCTACCTGGGTGAGTCTTGTAAGTTAGGTCTAAAGACAGATTTGTGACTCACTGGCACAGAGGTCATTGTGGAAACAAAGGAGTGTGTGTCTTAAAGAAAAACCAAGGAACGAGCCTGAGGGATGCAGTGCTCACATGAGGAGCTCACCAACTTTATGAAGTCCTAGAGCAATTATGGATATCAGTCACTAATCCTAGCTGCGCCTTGATCCCACTGTTTTCTTCATCTTTGCCCCAAATCCCTGACTTTTATTTTGATTTTGCCTAGGATCTCCTATCAGACCTTGCTGAACCCAGTGGTCTGGGCCTCTCATTCTTTCTCATCCCCATAATTTGCTTGATGATTTGCTTTTTGCCCACCACTAGTTATCCAAATGTATTCACCTCTTTTCCTATCAGCCTTGGCCCTGGACCATAGAAAAAATGCTCATAAGTTTCCTCTATCTGCTCTACTTGGCCATCAATTTCAGTCATCCAGCTACAAGGAAGCCTGAACTTTCTCTAGTAGAGGCCATTGTCTCTGACCCTAAATCCTCTTAATACCTCATCAGAGCCTGTGGTCCTTTAGCTTTAGTCTTTTTTTATTGGCCAAATCTCCCTTTTCCTCCTTTCAATCCCCCAATTTGTGTTTCTTCCTCAAGAATCATGTCCTAAAAGAATGTACTCATTATTCCCAGAAAGAAGGTGGCTGGCCTCTCACAACTGCTGAAGCCAAAAAAGTTGAACTTCCTGGTCCCCTGGCCCCCCACCTTACTGCCATTTTCCAGGTCAATGTGTTTTGGATTGGGTTTAGGTACAGTCTAAGGAAAAGGCCCAACCCTTGATATCCAGGGTGCAGGGCAATGGGCAGTGGTAGGAGGGAGTCTTCTAGATATGCCTGAAAGACGGAAGGAGAATTGGAGCCGTGAGAGAAGGGCCATTAAGGGCTGCATAAAAAGTACTATTTACCTCAGCATAGACATGAATCATAGTCCCACTTTATTTCTGATTTAACTGAACAGAAGAGAAGAACGTGCATAAGCTCATCTAGGGTAGAGAGGACACTGAGTGGAAGGAGACCCCTTCTTCATGTTGTCTCTGCCCCAACCCCTAGTGGAGAGGGAGAAGAAAGTCTGTCTAGAATATCAGGCAACTCATGACACTTGCAGCAGGAATGGGGCATGGGTGGAGGCAGAACAACTTTGGACATGGGAAGTCACAGTGCAGAAGACAGGGAGGGCCATTTACTGGAGGAGCTTGACATAATTTGCAGGAAAGAGTCCAAAGTGGCCGTGACAACGTCCCCGCCACCAGCCCTCGTCCACCATCTCAATGTCAGTGATGATGTCATCAGGATCGAAGGAAATCTCGTCACTTCCCTCTGGGGAGGCAATTGATGGAATATTAGGATGGTCAAACAGTAATCCTTCCGTTCCTGTGCCCACTGTAAACCTCAGGGAGGGAAAGGGGCTGTTCTTCTTGATGCCAAGGCTGGTCCTTCCCTGACCCCCAGAATCCATCTCCCTCTCTCCTAGTAAGGGCCTCCAGGCACCAGACCCCTCAGGCCACTCCAAACCTACCTCCTTGGTAATCATACAGGGCTATAGCTGAGATCCCTGCTCCAGTCCCAGCTGGGTAGCCAGATGATTCTGCATAATGAGAGATATAAACATGGTCTCACCAACATGGAGAAGGAAAACAGGTCCTTCTAGGGAATGGGACAATTCTTCCTCTTGCCCTCCCCTGGACTAGACCTATTCAGGAGCTGTTTCTCCCCCACCACTCACCGGCCAGAGTGGAGGGACAAGAAGGATTCTCAGTTTTAAGCACATCTTCATAGTCCCCATCTGGTTCACCATCCTGCTCATGTCTGTCCATGTCTTCAACATCCTCATAGTCATTCTCAGGCTCAGGCTCAGGCTCTGCTTCATATATTGGCTCTTCCTCCAGCTGCAGGCCTTCCGGAGTCCTGGGAGGCAAAGCTGGGGGCTCCTCGTCCTGTGAAGAGACGGTGTGGATCAGAGTGATTTTTACCCACCAGGAGCTACCTCTCTACAACCTCCCAGTGGAGGACTACTAAGACCGCCCCCCATCACCATCCTACCACTTCTACCCTCTATCCTTGCCTCCATCTAATAGCCTTCCCTAGGGAACCCAGTCTTTTATCCATCTTTATTCCTCGAGCTCCTCACATACCCACCTACTCAAAACACCTATCAAGAGGTGATAGGAGGGAAATGTAAAGGGTGTGAGGAGAGGGAAATGGAAAGCAAGTCTGATTCCTTGAATGACCGGGAAAACACTGAAGCAAAAACACATTGTTGGGAATACCACAGGCAGGATGACCAACTGTCCTGGTCTGCCCAGGACTAGGTGGTCCCCAGAATGCAAGACTTTCAGTGCTAAGACCAGGACAGTACCAGACAAACCAGGATGGTTGGTCACTTCATATGGCCCACCTTCCTAGGACATGAGGAGATGGGAAAGAGGCAGAGAATCTTTGGGGCTCTACTTACCTCTGGGGGATTCTGCCTCAAGGGCAGGGCAGGCACTGGCTGTTCCTTACTGGTTCTCACAGGCTCAGGCTCTGATGATGGACAGCTCCCTGCTGGAGGCCAGGCCTGGGGAGAATAAAGCATCTCTCTTGTAAGTATGCAAACCTCCCTCTTCTCTACTGTCTGGAATACCCACCCAATCCAAATCAACCACCCCTCAAGATGGGCTCCAACCTGAAGTGATAGCTCCTTCCTCTAGTTCCTGCAGCAATTACTGGCTACACAGCAAAACATGCAAATTTGGTTTATGTAAATCTGGGATTCCCACCCCCCCCCAATATTTTGGTATATATGAGGCCCAATCACTCAGACTGAAATCTTCCTGAAGACAGAGATAGTAGTTTTAGACTTTGCCTTACACCAGGGAGGCCTGTGCCTTATTTTCTATCAATGATTTGGACTCCTTAGTCTCCTATCTGGGCAAGGGATCCTGGATGTGAACCCCAAAAGGCCAAGCACTCACCTCTGAAGAGATTTTCTTGGGCAATGGGGCTGGCACCTCCGGTTCTCCCACAGTGTCCACTGGCTGCTGAGCCTCCTGGCTCATCTTTATCAGGGCCTTTCTCTCCTGTTGCTGCCTGGCTATCTGCTGTGCCTTTTCTTCTTCCTCCCGCTTCCTCTTTTCCTCAGCCATAGACTCAAATTTTGCCTTCAACCCACGGGCACCACTAGAAGCTGCAGACACAGGCAAGAAGAATTAGGATTGTCTTGAGTCAGGGGTCGGGGTGGTGCTTTACCTTATCCACTCGGTCCTTCTGGATTCCATACTGACCACCAAAGGAAGAAAAGGAATTGGTTAAATATCCAGGCAGAGAGCAGATGGAGAGGAACTCATGGGAGGAAAGGAAAAGAGGTACTAATGGAGGAACAAGGGGATTATAGGAGGAGGATGTAGACATAAAGCCCAGATTTCCGTATAGCCAGGCCATGCAGTCTCAGACTCTTGTCCTTTCTAAGTTATAAGCCTTGTTCCCCTAACTAGCATCCTTTCCTCTCCACATTCCTTAAATCTGTATGCCCTCTAACCACCACCTACCCTCTCTCCCCCATCCCAAGCTCTTATCTTTCTGTATTCTTCCCAGATGACTCCCTATCCCTCCCTCCCTGTGTTCTCTCCTTACGGTTCCTTCCCAATGTCACTCTATCTCTCTATCCACTTAACCTAGTTTTTTAGGAGAATGAATCTAGAAATACCTGGGCAGGGTCAAGTCTATCTCAGCTAGTCTAGGTAGTTAAAGGCATGGAGGAGGTAGTCTAGGCATAAGAAAGAACAAGAAGGGGGAGGTGGTTGAGGAACATAGAGAAAAGGAATTGTTAAGACTTACCAGCTTCTATGGGTGTCGTCTTTTTATAAGCTGTGGTTGGGGCCTCCATTTCATTGAAGCCAACAGCACTCTGCAGGGAGGAGAAGAGTATGCGCAGTGTGGGGAGGAGAAGGGAACGGTAATGACCCAAAGTCAGTATTGGGGTTTGGAGCCTTCTAGGAGGTATCCCTGACCATCTGACGCTCAATAGTTAAACAGGATATTCCAATATTGTTATTTTGTGGCAGAGAGAGCAGTAAAGAAGTTCTAAACTGGTGGGCTCAGATCCCCTTTTTGAAAGCTCAGTGTGCCTAGAATCTCACATCTCTAAGTGCAGTTGCCTAGAATGCAGCAGGGCCCCAGCCAATGCATGAAGAAGAACTAATGTGAATGGAGTGGGAGGAGATTATAGATTGAATTAAGCAACACCTAGGAATCAATGAAATTTCAAACATCACCTTTCCCGGAAGTTATGTGTTTTTGTCTCTCTGACTCCCTCCACTCTTCTTAGTTAAAGCTTAGGCTGCAGAAGACTTGCCCATTAGATACCGAAGGCAGTCAATGGGGAGCATAGGAAGACGCCTCAGGACACTTCGCTTTTCCTATCTCAATGTACTTCAGGTGCAGTTTAGGGACCTCTTCTCAAGACATTGGTGTGCTGGTGCTTTACCTTATCCACTCGGTCCTTCTGGATTCCATACTGACCACCAAAGCCCTTGGCATAATCTGCAGGACAAAAAGTTTTGAGAGGGTGCCTGAGTGGCTCAGTCATTAGGCCTCTGCCTTCGGCTCAGGTCATGATGCCAGGGTCCTGGGATCAAGCCCCGCATTGGGCTCCCTGCTCAGAGGGAAGCTTGCTTCTCCCTCTCACACTCCCCCTGCTTGTGTTCCCTCTCTTGCTGTCTCTCTGTCTGTCAAATAAATAAATAAATAAATCTTAAAAAAAAAGTTTTGAGAGTCATAAGAAGAGTATATGCTAGGAATGTGTAGGTAGAGGAATCACGGGAAGAAAGACCAGAAGACAGGAACATGAAAAACAGAGATGGATGAGGAAGAATGAGAATCAGAGGATAGAGAGAAGCATGGATGGGAAGAGGCAGAAAAGGATTGAGAGAGAATGGATGGGAGAGAGATGTGAAGAGGGAAATATAAAAAGAGAGAAGTGACAGAAAAGGAAGGAATATAAAGGAAGAAATTGGAAAAAATAAGGAGAGTCCTCCAGCCATCCCCTATGTGTCCCAGGGCAGAGAGAGATCTCTCTGTCCTTGTGAGGCTCATAGCCAAATCACCCACGTGTCATCACCCAGCCTGTCTTTACCTTTTTCTCAGTGACCCCTTCTCTTTGGCCTCCTCTGTCCTGCTCCTAATCTTGCTGTATTCCTCTCTACCCTCCTGGTTTCTCCCCCCGACACACACACATACAGACACTTACCCTTTATACCACCACCTCCACTGTACATCTGCACCTCTGTATTCTAGGTTCTCTGTGTCAGCTTCCAGAAAGGAAGGAAGGAGGGCTCTCTGCTACTGTGTGACCTCCCTCCTCTCCAACCCCAACTCACCTCTCTGGGACTCGTGTTTCTCTGTTTCTCCTTTGTAGTCATATCCCAGAGCTGCCTTATCCCGTTTATCCTTCTCTATCCCATAGCGGCCTCCAAAGCCATGAGAGTAATCTATGGTGGAAGGAGTAGTCATGAGAGCCCACTCTCAGCCCACAGGAAGGTGCTGTGGAAGAGAGAAGTCAGGAGGAGTGGGTGCAGAGGGGTAGGGACCTGGGAAGGCAGCAAGGCTAGAATCGAGGTGGATTAAAGAGAAACAGTGTCCTAAGCCATCTTGTGTAAGCTTTAATTCAACATTGTTCACTCCTTTCCTCTCCTCCTTTACTTCTATCCCAAGATGAGAAGATCATTTCATTTTTTTCCCTTCTTCAAGGAAGGGGAAAGTATAGAGAATGTAAGGAGAGACTTTTAGGGGGGGAAGGCAGATACATATGAAATTTATGCCTGTTCCTACTCCCATATAAACACTTAGAAATGTCTGCTAAAATATAACGATCTTTTTTTTTTTTTTTAATAGTAAAGCTCAAGAAAAAAGAAAAAAAATCCTGGCTCCAGAAACCATAGATAAATCAAAGCAGTACAGACGAGGGTAATTATGAGCTGACTCAGAAAACCCAAGGGTGTTTTAAGTCCCAAATTTAGTACCTAGGGATTAGGATCTAGGGTCAGGTGTTCTTATACAAGAACAGGGGACTGGGGAACAAGAAATGGCAGTCTGCTCACTCCTATAAAAGAGTTCTAGAAAAATTCTACTCGTTTATGTAGGGAAATGGTGAGGGGGGTTGTAGTTTGTTCAGCATTTAATAGGGGGAAGTTTTACCTATGGGACTTGGAAACTCCAGGCCTACCCTGAGTATATAGAATGCAAATATCCAGTTTTATACCACTTATATTACACAGGAATTCTAAGCTGAGAAATTAATGCTGATATAGAAAAATATATACCACAGAAAGAATAAGCATCAGAAAGATGGCAGGAATATGAGAAACAGTAGACATCAATACAAAATGCATTATAAGAGATGAAAGAGATATAACACAATAATAAGAAAACAAATCATCATTAATGAGGAAGACCTATGCCGGTATAATCTATTAACAGAATCGAAATTCATGAAGCAAAAACTGACATAAACAGGAAGAGAAATAGAAAATCCTGTGATCCTAGATGAAAATTTTAACCCTCCTCTTACATTAATTGATAGAATGCTTAGACAAAAAGAATCTAAAATTATAGAAGGTCCAAACAACATTATCAACTAACAAAACCTAATTGACATTTACAGAATATTATATCCCAAAACTGCAGAATACACTTTTTTCATGCACATAGAACATTCACCAAGATAGACCATATGGTTGGGGTACCTGGATGTCTCAGCTGGTTAAACATCTGACTCTTGATTTCGGCTCAGGTCACGATCTCAGTGTCGTGAGATCGAGCCCTGCACTGGGCTCTGCACTGGGCATAGAGCCTGCTTAAGACTCTCTCTCCCTCTCCCTGTGCCCCTTACCCCTGCACTCTCTAAAATAAATAAATAAATCTTTAAAAAATAAAAATAATTGGCTTTCTCTGCTTGACTTATTTCACTTAGCATAATCTCCTCCAGTCCCATCCATGTTGATTCATGGTATTCATCCTTTCTGATGGCTGAGTAATATTCCATTGTATATATGGACCACATCTTCTTTATCCATTCGTCTGGGGAAGGGCATCTCAGCTCTTTCCACCATTTGGCTACTGTGGACATTGCTGCTATGAACATTGGGGTGCATATGGCCCTTCTTTTCACTGCATCTGTGTCTTTGGGGTAAATACCCAGTAGTGCAATTGCTTGGTCATAGGGTAGCTCTATTTTTAATTTTTTGAGGAACCTCCACACTGTTTTCCAAAGTGGCTATACCAACTTGCATTCCAACCAACAGTGTAAGAGGGTTCCCCCTTCTCCACAACCTCTCCAACATTTGTTGTTTCTTTCCCTGTCCATTTTTGCCATTCTAACTGGTGTAAGGTGGTATCTCAATGTGGTTTTGATTTGAATTACCCTGATGGCTAATGATGATGAACATTTTTTCATGTGTCTGTTAGCCATTTGTATGTCTTCTTTAGAGAAGTGTCTTTTCATATCTTCTGCCGATCTTTTGACTTGATTATTTGTTTTTTGGGTGTTGAGTTTGAGAAGTTCTTTATAGATCTTGGATACCAGCCCTTTATCTGTAGTGTCATTTGCAAATATCTTCTCCCATTCTGTGGGTTGCCTCTTTGTTTTGTTGACTGTTTCCTTTGCTGTGCAGAAGCTTTTTATCTTGATGAAGTCCCAAAAGTTCATTTTTGCTTTTGTTTCACTAGCTTTTGGAGATGTATCTTGAAAGAAGTTGCTGTGGGCGATGTCAAAGAGGTTACTGCCTATGTTCTTCTCTAGGATTTTGATGGATTCCTGTCTCACATTGAGGTCTTTCATCCATTTTGAGTTTATCTTTGGGTATGGTGTTAGAGAATGGTCGAGTTTCATTCTTCTGCATGTGGCTGTCCAATTTTCCCAGCACCATTTATTGAAGAGACTGTCTTTTTTCCATTGCATGTTTTTTCCTGCTTTGTCAAAGATTATTTGACCATAGAGTTGAGGGTTTATATCTGGGCTCTTTATTTTGTTCCATTTGTCTATATGTCTGTTTTTGTGCCAGTACCATGCTGTCTTGGTGATCACTGCTTTGTAATATAGCTTGAAATTGGGCAACGTGATGCCCCCAGCTTTGTTTTTCTTTTTCAACATTTCTTTGGCAATTCAGGGTCTTTTCTGATTCCATACAAATTTTAGGATTGTTTGTTCCAGCACGTTGAAAAATGTCATTGGAATTTTGATCGGGATGGCATTGAAGGTATAGATTGCTCTAGGTAGCATAGACATTTTAACAATGCTTATTCTTCTGATCCATGAGCATGGAATATTTGTGGAACATAAGGAATAGCATGGAGGACATTAGGAGAAGGAAGGGAAAAATGAAGGGGGGGGTGAATCAGAGGGAGAGATGAACCATGAGAGACTATGGACTCTGAGAAACAAACAGGGTCTTAGAGGGGAGGGGGGAGGGGGGATTGGTTAGCCCGGTGATGGGTATTAAGGAGGGCACGTACTGCATGGAGCACTGGGTGTTATATGAAAACAATGGATCATGGATCACCACATCAAAAACTAATGATGTATTGTATGGTGACTAACATAACATAATAAAATTTAAAAAATAATAATAATAATTAAAATTAAAAAGAGAGAGACATCCAAATGAGAATGAGAATTCTCAATATGCATTGATATGAGTTCCTGAAGAAGGAATAAAAGAGAGAAGAGGAGAGGCACTATCCAAAGAAAACATGCCTTTGAACTTTCCATAATGGAAGTTATTTCTCAGGTTGAAGAGGATCGATAAGTCTCATGTAGGATAAGAGAAATAGATCCAACACCTGGATATATCCTGATGATATTTGAGAATATCAGAGACAAAAAGAAAACCTTTAAAAAAAAAAAAAAAACCAGAGAGACAAGACATGTTACCTACAAAGGAATGATCATTAGACTACACAAGAGAGATGTCAAAGGGCTGAAATAATACCTTCAAAGAGGTGAAGGGAAAATAACAATGAAGAATGGAACAAAATGTATTTTTTAGACAAAGCCTGGAAGTTCTTTCATAGGCTTTCATGGAAAGAATTATCAAAGGATATACTCTAGTAAGAAGGAAATAGAAGAAAGGAGGAAACAGTGAGATACAATAAACAGTGATGCACCAGGAACTTGGTAAATACGTTGGTCAATTTAAAAAAGTATCACTACATAATAATAATGATTCATTTTTGTGGAGTTTAAAAACACATGGAATCCTTATCCTGAGCAACAACATTTGGCCAGTTGGCACAAAGAATGTAGGATGTAGAAGGAACATAATTAACTTATTCTACATTTCCTTTATTACTAGGAAGAGACAGTGATTAATTTTAAACTTAAGTCAAAGATGAATGTTAACACAGGGATTGCTTCCTAAAATAAACGAGTAAAATACCTTATTTTCAATCCACTGGAGGGAAAGGGGGAACTAAAGAAAACTTGACCAATCTCCTAGAAAGAGATAAAGAAGAAAGAAGCAAGTACATGCTTGGATTTAAAAATAAATAAAATAGTGGGGAAACAACTATGGAACTAGAGGGAGTTGATGACAGCTATTGCGAGGTGAAGTCTGAGCAGAACAGGTCAATCAGGTTGCTAAGGCTGAAGCGCAGGGTCCTTGCCTTTCTGAGATGCGTGCTTCTCCACTTCTCCTTTGTAATCAAAGCCAACTGCTGACTACAGAGAAAAGGAGAGTGCATTGGTTAGAATTGGAGCTGACAACTTTTCCCCTCCCTCACACACCTTTACCCCTAGCTCAGGCCAGAAGCTAGTTTACAAGAGCTCAGGGCTGAGAGTGGGAATTTACCCTAGAAACAGATGAGCACACTGACCTAACAGGCTGGTGTAGCAGCAGTGTGCTACAGTGCAGTGAACATGGGCTCTGTATGTTCATCAGCTCCAGATGCAAACCCCAACCCCAACCTTCCCTATTTATAGTTGTTTAACTTTAGGCATGTCCTTTACGTTACTGAACCTCAGTCTCCTCAAATATGAAATGAAAATAGGTAAACCTGCCTTGTTAACCTCAACTATAAAGTGGGAGAAATGATCCTTCTTTATTTGGGATATTGTGAGTACTAAATGGGGCAAGGTGTATAAAGGGTTTGCATTGTGTCACTCAGGAAATTAGTGCTTTTCTTCCAAACTCTCTTGAAACTAAAATGAGATAATAGCTAGAAAAGTGCCTTGTAAACTATAAAGCACTATGCACATCTAAGAAATATTATCCCATTCCTAACTGATTATACTATGCCTCTTCTCTTTCCTTAAGTGGCAGCAGAAACCCAGAGATGTGTTTTGATGGGAGGAGAGGCAACTGGGAGATCCTAACCGCTCCAGGGCTGGACACGCTGGCTAATACCTAACATCACCACACAGCAGCATCCCCATCTAGCTCAGTACCTATTGGTCTCTAAGCAAGACTAGATTTTGCAACTCAAGAGCTATTAGTTTGTATTGTTTCTTAATTTACATGACACACTGATTGTTTAGGTGAATCAGTTTCTGGCTTCTGAGGCAGATGAAAGAAAGAACGATGAGAAATCAGGCAAAGGCAAGATGGAAGGTTAGAGAACATTCCATGCTCCATACTCCATTACTGCCTTAAAAAATTACCTGCTATGTTTTTCCTTTTCTTTACAGTAATTTTGAAACTTTTATGCCCACCCCCCTAAAATGCAAATAACATTTTGACAATTAGCTTTAAGGATTCAGACCCACCTAATTAACAACTGCAGGTAAAAAGAAAATCTCAGCTAGCTGTGAAGGAAATGTCCTGTCTGTATGCAGCTGCAAGGGAAGAGACACTATTCTGCACCATAAAAAACAAGATCAAAGAGTCTAATCTGGGGCGCCTGGGTGGTGCTGTTGGTTGGGCATTCTCCTCTCTTTAAAACTACTTTTTTTTGTAAAAAGGAGTCTTTAAAACCTCTGGACTTCAGAGATTTGGTGCTGAATCCTGTGAAATGTAACCTTTACCTTCTAAAAACATTATACTTGATTGTTTGCTGCTGTGGTAATAATACTTAAGCCAACATCTGTGTTCTCCTGAAAGGCATAAATAATTACAACATTTTGATATTTGACCAAAAGAGGAGCTTTGAAATTTCCCTCTTCTTTCTTCATGCGTACAGATATAATAAAAACCAATGGTTTGACGGATTCCTTATCTAAACAGAGTTTGAGAATCTTTGTCTCATTTAAATTAACACTATTCAGCTCAGCACGTGGTCTCCCAAAGTGGAACCAAAGAACTTTTAAGGAAGTTTATGGGGGCTATCCTCATGATGGACTCTCCTGAGTCCACTACCCTGTCTTTCCATAGGAGAAGTGTAGACCCACATTCAATGGTGAGTGTTGGTAAATCCCACATGATTTGAGCTGGGTAGCACAGGGAGAGACTTACCTTGTCTGCCCTGTCCTTCTCAACTCCATATTTGCCCCCAAAGCCTTTGGCAGCATCAGTCTGAGAAGAGTGCTTCTCCACCTCAGCAACATACTCATGGCCCACGGCACTCTAAGAAAAATCAGATGGAATGAGTGAAAGACAAAAATGACCATAAAAAAATGAAATGATACCATAAGAGACTCTTAACTATAGGGAAAAAACTGAGGGTTGCTGGAGGGGACGGGGTGGGGGATGGGGTAACTGGGTGATGGGCATTAAGGAGGGCACGTGATGTGATGAGCACTGGGTGTTACATGTAACTGATGAATTACTACATTACCCTTAAACTAATACTACACTATATGTGATCTAACTTCAATTTAAATAAAGTTTTGGGAAAAAAAAAGAAAAGAAATGATGCAGACATGGGTTGGGATGTAAGAATACCAGAAATTCCATTCTGGGTCAGTCTCACAGCCTCCACCAGTATATCACATAAGCAATATGTGATACAGGGAGAGCAAGGTTACTTTTTCTGGAGGCTTGCACATCCCAAGTCTTCTTTAATACCATTAGGAACCCATCATTCAGGGAACTCCTATAGGATGGACTGGGAACCCCAAGAATAGAGATGTAGAAACAAAAAGAAAGCTAAAAACAAGGGATTTATGGGTCAAAATAGAATGAGGTAGTTACTGAAGAGCGATCAAAGGGAACTGACTTAATGCTGCAGCTGAGATAGCATATTTCACAAAAACAGCCAGATGCTTTGTTCTGGATCTTTGTGCCTGGGTGTCCATCAAATTTCAGAAGAGCCAACCGAGCCCTGATATTTAACAGTGACTGAGTCTACACCAAAGGGCATTGGCAGATAATACTGCAAGTAGCCCAAGAGGGCGTATAACTTTCCTATCCCCCTCCACTTTTTACTCCATGTATTGTTTTACTTTCTATTCGGTTTTGAAAACTATCTCTCTTCCAATATTTAGATATGGATACTTAAATAATCTGGGACTTGAGTAATATTTCAAACCAAATAATGATACCTTACAGAGTCTCAACTAAGAAGAAATTAAAAAGCTTCTCCTTCCTCCTGTATTTCCAAGCTCATGCTGGGACAAACATTATCAATACAGAGACTGATGTGAAACACTGCCCTGTATGAGCTCCCGGGAACTCATTTTGCAGTATTTTTAGGTCTGTGTAGGTCAAATTTGCTTGTGAATTTAAGAATGAATGAATGTTTATCTATTTTAGTTTTTTCCTAGGAATTTTGTGGAGAATATAAGCCTATATTGCACTTAACACAATGACAAAACAAAACACTTCTTGAGGGTGAACTATGGCTTTTATTGAATATATTTTTTTCTCCTTGGAGATAAAATGTTTTTTGTTATAGGCATATATCACTATCTTTGAGGTTAGGAAAATCAGTGGAAACTATGATTTATAATACAAGCATTTTTTATTATATACTTTTATAGTAGCTAATGGATAAAGGAAAACAATAGTCATATTTGAAGGCATCTAATAAATAAATTCACATCAATATTTTTCACATGTGCACATATTAGATATAATATATATACAAAAAGAACACTAAGTACACAGTAAAGAAAATAATAAGAGAAGTTGCAACATCGACATAATATACAAACATTCAAAAGCAGTAAATGATTTTAAAACATATTTTTTCCTTCTCTAATTGTGACCCCGTCTCCTCAGTCTAGGAGTTACCGTATGGCTGGGTCTACTGTGGGCCACCCCTTTCAAATTTTTGAAACCTGTTTTCCACCATCTGTATTTTATGTGTTGAAATCAGGAAAAAAAAATGATACAAATAATATGTGGACATTCTATTTTAAAGCCCAAACGAATGCTGTACTTTTGAACAAGTTTTAGACCATAATACCAATAAACGAATCTATCTTTTGTCTTTAAGCAAATATCTTCCTTTCAACTTACCTTGTCCATTCGGTCTCTTTCCACCCCAAACCGACCTCCATACCCATGGGATGCTTTGGGCCCTGCTTCCATCTCCTTCTTCTTGAGACGATCATGCTCCTCTGACACTTTGTTCCTCAGCTGGTGGATGCTGGAAGTAACCACATGACAGAGACTCATCTAGCACAGGGAAGTCAATGAATTCTCCTTCCCAGAAAAATAGAAATCTTGAGGTGTGTTGTTTATTTTTAGCAATAATCTGAGCCCCCAAAGTATATCAATACTGGGTCTGAGAGTAAGAGATTAGTGTGGCCTTCAGACCATAGTCTGATTTAAACTCTCCATAAGCCAATAATATTTCCTCTAGTCAGTTATTCCACTAAATAACCTTCTGATATTTGCCTCATTTTTCATGCTCTTGAATATTAGAGGAGAGTGACACCAATTATATTCTAGTAATTGGGAAGTTATTTTCCTTCTGGCATTAGATATTCTCTCTCTCTCTCGAAGCACAGGAATATTTATATACCCTTTTACCCACACATTCTAGTCCTGAGAGTTTACCCCAAAGAAATAATTTTAAACATGGCAAGCTTTAATGTCTAATACTATGCACTGAAACACTGTATATAATAGCAAAATTAAGAAATAATTTATATGGCCAATACTTGGAGAATAATTAAGTAAATTGCAATACTACCTCTCAATGGCATACTAGGAAGTCATTAACAATGATGGTTAGGAAAAATGTACCCTTGGGAGATTTATCTATACATTAAATATTTTGTGTATATTCTTGTCAAAAATGAATGCCCTTCACCTCTGTCCCCAAATCTGATAATTCCTAAAGGTAAAATCTAATAAAACAAATAAAAAGCAGAATCAGATCTATAAATACAGAGAAGAAACTTGTTTGTCAGAGGGGATGGGGATTAGGCAAAATGGATGAAGGGGAGGTGCAGGCTTCCAGTTATGGAATAAATACATCACAAGAATAATAGTCACTGGGTGTTATACACAACTAATGAATCATTGAACACTACATCAAAAACTAATGATGTACTATATGTTGCCTAACTGAACATAATAATAATAAAAAAGAATAATAGTCACAGCATAAGGAATATAGTCAATGATATTATAATAGTGATGTAACAGGACAGATGGTAGCTACACTTGTGGTGAATATAGCATAATGTATAAACTTGTCAAATCACTAAGTTGTACACCTGAAACTAATGTAACATTATATATCAGCTATACGGAAATGAAAAAAAAAGCTAATAAAAACTAATCCATTCATCTTTCAATGGACATTTGGGCTCTTTCCATATTTTGGGTATTGTGGACATTGCTGCTATAAACATTGGGGTGCATGTGCCCCTTCAAATCACTATGTTTGTATCCTTTAGATAAATACATAGTAGTGCAATTGCTGGGGCGTAGGGTAGTTCTATTTTTAACTTTTTGAGGAACGTCCACACTGTTTTCCTAAGTGGCTGCACCAGTTTACATTCCCACCAACAGTGTAATTGGATAAAGATGTATACACACACACACACACACACACACTGGAATATTACTCAGCCATTAAAAAGAATGAAATCTTGCCATTTGCAACAGCATGAATGGAACTGGAGGGTATTATGCTAAGTGAAATAAGTCAGAGAAAGACAAATATATGATTTCACTCATATGCGGAATTTAAGAAACAAAGCAGATGAACATAGGGGAAGGGAAGGAAAAATAAAATAAGATAAAAACAGAGTGGGAGGCAAACCATAAGAGACTCTTAACTCTAGGAAACAAACTTAGGGTTGCTGGAGGGGAAGGGGGTGGGGGATGGGCTAAATGGGTGATGGGCATTAAGGAGGGCACTTGATGTACTGAGCACTGGGTGTTACATGCAGCTAATGAATCACTACATTCTACCCCTGAAACTAATAACATACTATATGTTAACTAAATGGAATTTAAATAAAAAATTAAAATTAAAAAAAGTAACTGCACCAGGAATAAGTAAAATATAAAGCCATTATCAGGGACTTAAAAAAAACTAATAAAATTCACTCTTATCACTAAATGTTGTTACACTTTAAGGCCCAAATAACCTTGATTTGGGACACCTCTATCCCTAAGAGAATGTAACACCCAAAGGAGGCATTCTCCTTCTTACTTCACTTCCATCTACACCATGAGGGTAGAGAGCCTCTCTGAATATCTGTTTGCCCTGAGGGTATGAAGTGATAGCTCAGCGCTAGCACCAGCATCAGTGAGTGACAATCAGGACTGATACCTGGACACCTATAAGCACCTCTGGGGATTCTTAGAAACATTTGGGCAAGAGAACCCTTAATAAAAAAATTTGACTTCCTGCAGCAAGGAAGAGAGGTTTAGACATTTGAGACAGTGATGTTACTGGGGCTTCACTAGCTCCGGAAAACCAGATACATTGGTTACAGGTAGAATGGCCACCCCACAGCAGAAATTCTCCTCTTTCATGGGAGAATAGATCCATCTGGTGGCCTTGGAGGATAAGCCCACCAAAAGTCTTTTTTAAAAGCCTTCTCAGCTTTAGTCACAGTTAATTTTAGAAAGCTGGCTTTGAACCAAATGCAATAAGCCAAGTGCTGGAAGAACCATCTGTTCCCATGTCTGCTTTAAACAGTCTGGCAGCAGTGGAGGCACAGATCCTGTGTTGCTAGTTCAACAACTCTTGACACTTTAGAAATGTCTGTGTCAAAAAAGCGATTGGTTCCAAGAACATGTAAATAGCTGTTATTTCCCAACCAAAATATTCAGATGAAGAATGAAGAAAATGGGGCTAAGCATTACTTTCAAATGAGGAAAATGTGCAAAGTTTTAATGAGTCCAATGATTGCCACATAGGTCATAACTATATCATAGTTAAAACAAGTTTTTGAAAGGGAAAAAGTGAGATTCAGGAATTTCCACCTCATGGATGACAGCAAGGCTAATCAGAGGATCACACCAATAGATAATACAATTTAAATAAAAATGTTGGGGCCAAAGAAGACCAACTTCTTATCAAATTCTGTAGAATATAGCTGAAGCCACTCTAAATAGGTCTTAATTATATTACTCCTTCACTCAATAAATATTAAATGTTAATTAAACCTTTGAGTGTAAGGCACTCCACTATGGAGATAATGGTCAGGTGGAAGAGATGCAAAAAGTTACAATCCAATGTGCTAAGTGGCATACATAAGAAACTTTTGACACATTAACTCTCAGATGCCTATTTTAAATTTTAAAATAACTTGGAATTGATAAAGCAATGCAGTTCATGGCCAAGTGAAATCCAGGACCTTAAAGATGAACTAAGAGAAGGAACAGATCTTTTTGGTTTTGTTACAAAAGTAAAAGCAAAAAGGTGAGTCACACAGACTAAGATTTTATCCACAGATGCTATGTTCATAGATTTATAAAATCCTAAAGAATCTACCAAATGTGCTACGAGAACTATTAAGTACATTTGGCAAGTTCACAGGATACAAGGTCACGATCAAAATCAATTTCACTTCTACATACAGGCATAACTCATTTTAGGAGCACTTCACTTTATTGCACTTCGCAGATATTGTGTTTTTAACAAATTGAAGATTTGTGGCAACACTACATTAAGCAAGTCCCCTGGTACCATTTCCCAACACCATTTGCTCACTTCATGTCTCTGTGCCACATTTTTTTTAAAGATTTTATTTATTTATTTATTTGAGAGAAAGAGAGAGAGACAGAGAAACAGCATGAGAGGGGAGAGGGTCAGAGGGAGAAGCAGGCTCCCCGCTGAGCCGGGAGCCCGATGTGGGACTCAATCCCAGGACTCCGGGATCATGACCTGAGCCGAAGGCAGTTGCTTGACCAACTGAGCCACCCAGGCGCCCTCTGTGCCACATTTTGATAATTTGCATAGTATTTCAGAGTTTTTCATTATTATTATACTTGTTATGGTGATCTGTGATCAGTGATCTCTGATGTTACTATTGTAATTGCTTTGCGGCAGCATGGGCTGCACCCATATAAAATGGTAAACTTAATTCATAAATGTTGGTTGCTCCACCAACCAGCCATTTCCCTATCTCGCTCCCTCTTCTGGTTCTCCCTATTCACTGAGACACAACAGTATTGAAATCAGGCCAATTAATAACCTTACAATGGCCTCTAAGTGTTCAACTGAAAGAAAGAATCACATCTCTCCCTTTAAATCAAAAGCTAGAAATGATTAAGCATCATGAGGAAGGTATGTCAAAAGCCAAGACAGGCCCAAAGCTAGGCGTCTTATACCAAACAGCCAAGTTGTGAATACAAAGGAAAAGTTTGTAAAGGAAATTAAGTCTACCCCAGTGAACACATGAATGATAAGATAGTGAAACAGCCTTATTGTTGACTTGGAGAAAGTCTGAGTGGTCTGGATAGAAGATCAAACCAACCACAACATTCCCTTGAGCCAAAGCCTAATCCAGAGAAGGACCCTAACTCTCTTCAATTCTACGAAGGCTGAGAGAGGTGAGGAAGCTGCAGAAAAAGAGTTGGAAGTTAGCAGAGGTGGGTTCATGAGGTTTAAGGAAAGAAGCCTTCTCTGTAACATGAAAGTGTAAGGGGAAGCAGCAGGTGCTGATGGAGAAGCTGCAGCAAGTCCTCCAGAAGGTCTAGCTCAGATAATTCATGGCGGTGGCTACACTAAACAACAGATTTTCAGCGTGGACAATACAGCCTTCTATTGGAAGAAGATGGCATCTAGGAGTTTCATAGCTAGAGAGAAGAAGTCAATGCTTGGCTTCAAAGCTTCAAAGGACAGGTTGACTTTCTTGTTAGGGGCTAAGGCAACTGATGATTTTAAGCTGAAGCCAGTGCTCATTTACCATTCCGAAAATCCCAGGGCCCTTAAGAATTATGCTAAATCTACTTTGTTGTGCTCTATAAATGGAACAACAAAGCCTGGATAATAGCATGTCTGTTTACAACATGGTTTACTGAATATTTTAAGTCCACTGTTGAGACCTACTGTTCAGAAAGAAAGATTCTTTTCAAAATATCACTGCTCATTGACAATGCACGTGGTCATCCAAGAGTTCTGATGGAGATTACATAATTAATGTCATTTTCATGCCTGCTGACAAAACATCCATTCTGCTGCCCATGGATCAAGGAGTAATTTCTTGTTTCAAGTCTTATTATTTAAGAAATACATCTCGTGAGGCTATAGCTGCCATAGATAGTGTTTCTTCTGATGGATCCAGGCAAAGTACCCTGAAAACCTTCTGGACAGGATTCACCATTCTAGGTGCCATTAAGAACTTTCATAATTCACAGGAGAGATCAAAATATCAACATTAACAGGAGTTTAGAGGAAGTTGCATCCAGCCCTCATGGATGACTTTGAGGAGTTCAAAACTTCAGTGGGGGAAGTAACTGCAAATGTGGGGGAAATAGCAAGAGAACTAGAAGTGGAGCCTGAAGATGGGATTGAACTGCTGCAATCTTATGATACAATTTTAATGGATGAAGAGTTGTTTCTTAGGGACGAGCAAAGAAAGTGGTTTCTTGAGATGGAATGTACTCCCAGTAAAGATGCTATGAAGACTGTTGAAACAATAAAGGATTTAGAATATTACATAAACTTACATGATAAAGCAGTGGCAAGTTTTGAGAGGATTGACTCCAATTTTGAAAGAAGCTCTACTGGGAAAATGCTATCAGTGTTACATGCTACATTGATAAAAAGAAGAGTCAATCAATGTAGCAAACTTCCAATTTTGGCACAGAAAATTTTGCCATAGAAATTGCCACAGTCGAGACGCTTGGGTGGCTCAGTCAGTTAAACATCTGCCTTCAGCTCAGGTCATGATCCCAGGATCGAGCTGAGCAGGGTGCCTGCTTCTCCCTCTCCTCCCCGCTTGTGCTGTCTCTCGCTGTCTCTGTCATTATCTGTCTCTCTCTCAAATAAATAAATAAATCTTAAAAAAAAAAGATTAAAAAAAAAAGAAATTGCCACAGTCACCCCAACTTTAGCAACCACCTCCTTGATCAGTCAGAAACCATCAACATTGAGGCAAGACCCTCCACCAGCAAAAAGATTATGACTCACAGAATGTTCAGATGATGGTTAGCACTTTTTAGCAATAAAGTGTTTTTAAATTAAGGTATGTACATATTTTCTTTAGACATAAAGCTACTGCACATTTAGTAGACTACAATATGATGTAAACATAACTTTTATATGCACTGAAAAATAAAAAAAGTTCATTTGACTTGCTTTATTATGATATTTACTTTATTGTGAGGATCTGGAACCAAACCTGCAATATCACTGAGGTATGACTATATTAGCCATGGACATTTGGAAATAATTAAAAGTTAAAAATAAGTACCACTTATCACATGAAATCACATGAAATATTTTAGCATCAATTTAACAAAATATGTCCAAGACCTGAACATTGAAAAATATTTCTGAAAAAATTAAAGAAGATCTAAATAAATGTTCATGGACAGGAAAATTCAAGACCATTAAACTAACAATTTTTCTAAAATGATCTACATAATACCCATCACCAGGCTAACCCATCCCCCCACCCCCCTCTAAAATCCTCAGTTTGTTTCTCAGAGTCCATAAATTAAGGCAGGCACGTACTGCATGGAGCACTGGGTGTTATACGAAAACAATGAATCGTGAATCACTACATCAAAAACTAATGATGTACTGTATGGTGACTAATATAACATAATAAAATAAAATTAAAAAAATATAATTAAAAAATAAAATGATCTACAGATTCAATGCAATTTCAACGAAAATATGAACAGGTATTTTTGTAGTAATTGACCAGTTTATTCTAAAATATATGTAGAAATGTAAATTAAAGTCCTGGTATAGTGAAAAGGTTTTGTTTTTTTTTAAGGAGACAAATTTAGAGGATGGTGTGACTTTATAACATATCATAAAGCTACAATAATCACTGCCATATGGTATGGCTCAAGGTTGACATATAGATAAAAAAACAGTCTGGAAATAGACCTGTATATATATGGTCAAAGATGCTAGGTAAGTGAACAGAGAAAGAACAGTCTTTTTTGGGGGGGTGGTGAGAGGCAGAGGGAGAGGGAGAGAGAGAATCTTAAGCAGGCTCCATGCTCAGGAAGAGCCCAATATGGGGCTCTGTCTCATGACCCTTAGATCATGACCTGCGCTGAAATCAAGAATCAGATGCTTAACCAACTGAGCCACCCATGTGCCCCAAAAGAACAGTCTTTTAATGATGTTGGAATAATAAAATATCCATGCAAAAAAAAAGAACCTCAATCTTTGCCTCACACTGTACCCAAAAGCTAATTTGAAAGAGACCATAGATTTAAATGCAAAAGCTAAACCTATAAATCTTTTAGAACAAAATATAAGAGAAAATCTTCACAATTTGAAGGAGTAGGCAAAAGTTTCTCAGATACATAAAGTGCTAGTCAAAATACGTTTTTGAAAAATTAGACTTTATTAGAATTAATATCTTCTGATCTTCAAAAGATGCCATTAATAAAATGAAAAGGCGAGTTATAAGCTGGAAGAAAATATTTGTAAAACACATATCTCACAAAAGACATATCCAGAATATATAAAGAACCCTTAAAACTCAATAACAATACAAATGATCTACTTTAAAAGTGAGGAAAAGATTTGAACAGACACTTCAAATGAAGATATATGAAGATACATGAACGACATATAGCAAGATGCTCAATAAAATTAGGCATCAGAAAAAAAAATTAAAATCACCACATACCCACAAGAGTGGTAAAAATTAAAAATACTAACAATACCAAGAATAGACAAGGATGCAGAGCAATTGAAATCCATACTTTATTGGTAGGAATAAAAAAATGGTAAATTCCTTTCAGAAAACAGTTTGGAAATTTCTTAAAAAAATAAATACACTTATTATGTAACTCAGCAACTCTACTCCAAGTTATTTTCCAAGAGAGATAAAAATATATGTCAACAAAAAGCTCTGGACACAAATGTTCACGACAGCTTTATTTGTAATAGTCCCAAATTGTCAACAACCCAGATGTCCATTAGGAGGGTAACGGATAAACCAAACTATGGTATATCCATACAATGGAAAACTATTTGACAGTAAAAAGGAACAAAAAGACTATTTATACACAGAGAGGGAGGCAAACTCTAAGAGACTATTAACTCTAGGGAACAAACTGAGGGTTGTTGGAGGGAGGTGGGTGGGAGGATGCGGTAATTGGTCGATGGGCTTTAAGGAGCACACTTGATGTAATGAGCACTGGGTGTTGTATGCAACTGATGAATCACTAAATTCTACCCCTGAAACTAATAATATACTATATGTTAACTAAAGTGAATTTAAATAAAATCTTAAAAAAAAAAAGACTGATACGCAAAGACCACGGATAGATCTCAAAAAATTATGCTGAGTGAAAGAAGACAGACACAAAAGAATACATTCTGTATTATTGCATTTACATAAAATTCTGGAACAGGCAAGACTAATGTATAGTGACAAGAAGCAGCTCAGTGTTTACATCCAGCCAGGGATGGACATGGGATATACTGGCTGTAAAGAGGCACATGAGCAAGAGAGAGCAAGACTGGCAGAAAGAAGCTGGACGAAAGGGCCAGAGACCTTCAAACACTAGGTTGCTTGGAGCTGCCTGGCCTAGGACTTCTCTATACAAAAGATGAGGGATGGAAACTACCATTTGAGCTATTCACTGAATTACCAAGCCACTCCCCAAACTAAATATACTTTAGGCAGACTTTAAAAAGAAAGATTATGATGTGGGGGAAGGTAGTGAGATTAGTGAGAACCACAATCACTTCCTTTTCCTGTTTTGAGTGATCTCAGCTCTGCAGCTACTGTTCTCCTCTCCAACTTCCCCCTCCTTTCCAAAGCCCTTAGTGATTCCCATTTGACCTTAAAAATTGGCTTAGCCCACACTAGCCAGAGAGAGTCCCAGAATATTAGAGACTTACTAATGGAAGGTCCTCTAGAGGTCTTTTTGATCCCAGTGGGAAAACGGAGAATCAGAGAGAAAAAGGGACCTGTCCACTATTACCTGGCTAGTTACTAGCAGAGATAGGGCTTTTACACCTTGGTAGGGTGGGTAAATGGGAGGGGAGTGGGTTTTTGTGTAAATGTCTCCACCATTTATGTTATCATATAGAGATCCAGTTAGGCTAATAAGGTAACATCCAAAGTCACTACATTTTACAATTCCAAGAGTCAGGAGTCAGGGTAATGGATATACTGAATTGTGTAACACCACAGTCCAAGTAAACACCACTTAGGAAGACGAAAGACTGTCATTTTTTTACAAGTTTATGCTAGGTTTTTAGGAATAAAATCTGATTTAAACTAACCTATAGTAACAAGAAAAAGACATATTATTGAGCTGCTTAAGAGGTGCTAAATACTGCACTAGACATGTTAGCCCATTGAATTCTAACCATATTCTGCAGGGTAGCCATTATTATCCCCGTTTGATAAATAAATAAACTGAGATTTGGAGACATTATATGTCTAAATTCACATCACTTGTAGCTGCTGGGCTGTCCACTGAACCTAAATCTATCTGATACCCAAACTCAAGTCTTTCTATAAGATCATGGCAAAGATTTAGGAGTCTTCCTTAAAATGTTCTGCTCCTACTATGCATGAGACAGGCACTGGTTGGGGAAAGGCACAAGGAGGATTTGTATCCTCCTCTTAACAGGTCTCAGGATATTAGGGCTGAGTAGCCTTTACTCAGGAAAGGATCTTTTTTTTCTTTTTAATCTATGAGCCTGCAAAAGAACATCAAGAAACTTCCTCCATGTCCCTGTTCCATTTTTTTCATCTTTCCAATTGCTTCCAGAATTGCCTGGTTTGTTTAAGAACAATATTCATTACATTTACATAAGATAAGTCATTATGTCTGATCAAACAACAATGCATAGTATTGAATATTATCAAATTATATAAACATATGCCAAGTTTTCATAGTGCATTGTTTGTGCAATGTGATCATCCACTGACACTTTAAAATCTAGGGGGAAAAGAGGTAAAAACACTGTTAGAGTGTGTGTGGGTAGTTAAAATGGAGTTTTAAGCTATATTAATTTTGTCAATTTGTGTGTAATTGTTAATTTTTGCTTTTTTATTTTTGCTCTTGTTATGCTGTTGATTGTGTCTACCTTTGACATTCTGATACAATCCAAAGCAGACAGCCCTGGTTAGATGATCCTGAACAATCCATGGAGGAAAAGAGGGAATCTTTCGATGTGAATATACAATATATACCACAGAAACCCTTGGATATGTCTAAAGTTCCTTCTCTCTTACAGTATGAGTGTTTTGTTGGTTTGCTTTTATTTCTTTTTTTTTTTAATTTTATTTATTTATTTGACAGAGAGAGACATAGCGAGAGAGGGAACACAAGCAGGGGGAGTGGGAGAGGGAGAAGCAGGCTTCCCGCCGATCAGGGAGCCCGATGTGGGGCTCGATCCCAGGACCCTGGGATCATGACCTGAGCCGAAGGCAGACGCTTAACGACTGAGCCACCCAGGCACCCCATGGTTTGCTTTTATTTCTGATAAAATACTAGGTTATGACTTTTAAGACCCCTAAACACCATTACTAAAATAGTTTTAATCAACAGGTTTTCCAAGTGTGACATTTCTTCATATTACCATTCATGGTTTCCAGCTTCTGTCAAGTAGCCAAATACAAATTTTTATTTTAAAAATCATCCAGGCCAGGTATGGGACCTAATATTGTCCTCTTCTTACAATATTTATTCTGAGTTATTTACCTTGATGTTTTACTGAATCCTTCTTGTCCCATCTGAAGTCACCGACATTCTAGACACATATTTATGTGGATATAAAGTGACACAACCTCAGTATATGAGCCACTTCCTCTCGGAATCTCTTATAATAGACCCACTGGGGAAAATAGCATAGTTGTCAGAAATAAGAGAGAGAATAAGGTTGAGGGGATAAGAGGAGAGACATGAAACAGAAATATACAATGATACACATAGAGACACACAGGGACAGATTTGAGAAACAACAAACACAAAGATGCATAGACATTAACTCCCTCCTCTCCTCCTTCTTCCCTCACCTTCCACTGAGTTTCCAAGTTTTCCTCAGGCTCCTCCCACACCCTTTTCCCATTCCCCAGTCTTTTTGGTACCTACTTGATATGCTCTGTGCGTCCAGAGCCCTCAATGGTCTTGGCTCCCCACCGTTGCTCCTTCTCAGAGATGTCATTCTGCAAAAGACAACATTGAGCAATAAGTGATGGCAAGAGATGTGCCACATGGAGAGAGGCCATGCAGCTGGCGCACATGCCCTCCAGGTCTCCTGCATCTCCTGCCTCCTTTTTACTTTTTGTAAAAGTAAAGTTAGGGTCTTTACTCAGGATCTTTACTCAGACTCCTCCCTCTATTTACCCGACCCTGCCCCCCACAATGTTAACATTAAACTGGTGGGCTCTGAAACCTCCCTTTCTGCTCCCTTCAGGTCTTCTACAACTACTGAATCCCCACAAATTACGCGGGTCTAGCTCATATCCTGGCTCACAGGCCAAAGGAGACCCAGGTTAACCTGCCTGTTTATAACCTCACCTTCACCATAGGTTCACCCTCAGTCACAATGTCAAACACCTCTGCCCCTGTCCCCTTCCATCCTCAACATCAACTATCATGCATGCCCCACTCATAACAGCCAACTGTCCTACCAGTCAGTTCTACCATTAGGGCTATTTCAGTCCCAGATTGTCCTTTCTAAACCCCCTCAAAGATGACAGAGTGGCCCAGATGCCCTTCCCTCATCCCCCCACTTCCACCTTTTATTGATTTTCCAAGCAAAGCTATTCCCAAACTCACCACAAAGTCAGGGTCTGTGTCCCAGTCATCACCCTGGGTCTCCACAGAAACAGATACATCATGCCCTACTACAGACTTCCACATCTGAGGGTGACAGAGATGGGAATAATTAGGAGGAGAAAATCAAGAAGAGGGAAAACAAGAATGCTGAAGTCAATGATAGAGCAGTCCAGTGGTTTTGCTATTTTTTCTTAGAATAAAATAGAAGCTGAGGCAAAGCAGATGTAAGTTTTAGGAAAATACTTTTGCTCAGTTACAGGAGTGGGGAGGAGGATTTATTCAAGCTAAACTAACATGGCCTAAGCCTACTGAGTCTGGGTATAGGTAATGTTAAATGTTGGTAATGTAGGTAATGTTAAATAACCTTTAATGTTAAATAAAGTGCTGGGATCATTCATTTGTGTCCCAAGGCTAGCTGGGCAGTGGCTTGAAGTGGCAATCAATGACGGGTACTAGGGCATCCCTAGAATTATAGCACCATCCCACTCAGGTTTCTGTTCATGACTCCTGTTATAGCTGTTGAAATGTGTATCGGTCCAGCTCTGAAAAAAGTGAAAACCTACACTCCTCTCTACAACCTGCATAATTCTACCAAGAAAATCCCAACTCCAGTGCAAGTTGCTGTCCCATCTCCACTCTAAGAGCAGCTACTGAACAGGTGCATGAGGTCAGTAGGGCAGTCAGCTGAGACTCCTATCCTGAATAACACATAGGGAAGCATTATTTGCTGGGAATGAATCACCTATTCTTTAATTTTTAAAAACAGTTCAATTATATTTCTAAGGAAGATAGCTGGTTCAAAAGATAACATGTAATGAATCCCTTATTTTGAACATTAGGAGTTATTAGATTTTTATTAACTAAGTAAACAATAAAGAAATATTTAGAGAACACTAGTACGAAGGGGAGCCAAATTGTTATTCTACTGTGGCTTCCCCAGTGTTTCCATTGGCCCTGCCAATTATGCATGAGGAGCAGCAAGTTGCTCTGCATCTGTGGGATCCTGGATCTCCGCGTGAAGAGGAAACAATGGATAATGCTTATCTGCTTGGGGGACACTGAGACTTCTTGACCCTGATACCACTTGCTAGCTGGCAACTCCCCTACTGATCCTTCCCTGGACTCCTCATTCCACTGGTGTCTTTTCCTATGCTCTTTTACTGTCTTCTAAATGAGTTCCTCTTAACTGCTCCTAGGACTCCATAGTGTCTCCATACAGGCCCTCAGAGTCTCCAATTTTCCTTTCTACATGAAAACTCCATCTTTTTCCATACTCTTTGAAAATCCCCTTGGAGGGGTGCCTGGGTGGCTCAGTCGGTTAAACGTCTGCCTTCGGCTCAGGTCATGATCCCATGGCCCTGGGATCAAGTCTCACATCGGGCTCCCTGCTCAATGGGGAGTTGCTTCTCCTCCCTCTGCCTCTCCCCCTGCTTGTGCTCTCCCTCTCTTTCTCTCTCAAATAAATAAGTAAAATCTTTTTTAAAAAAAAGAAAGAGAATCCCCTTGGAAACTAGCCCAGGGAAATTAGGGGGAAGGTTGATTAAAAAGATGCAAAGAGGACAGTGAATCAGCTACACTGTGGGATGAGTCCCTGCCCAAAACAGCTCTGCCTTCCCCTGTGGGGCAACAATTATGGATGGGAGAGCAGGTAGAGAAGGCCTATGGTCCTGGCTTCTGGGCTGCTTTTTGACAAAATGACTTCACACAGAAAACTGGAAAGGAGAAGTTTCTGAAATATTCATGATCAAAAAGGAAGCAACTAGGACTGATGGTCTTCTCCTCTTTCCTGCTGATCCTCTGAGGCCTCAGCCTAACTCACCCAAAAAAACCTCCCATCCTCATGTATTTTTGAAACAAAGGGAAGTTTCTGATACAGAGACTATTTGGTGTCCTTGAGCTACTGGCCAGAAATAGGAAAGCGAGAGGCGCTATTAGCAGTAGGGGACTGGGGAGTAAGTTGGTGAGCAACGGTGCCCAGGACTGCAGGCACAATCAAGGGCCTCATCACAAGGCTGCCCTATAGCGTCAGTAAAGTACATGGACCTTGAGTCAGAAGGTCACCACAGCTCTGTTACTAAGCCCCTGTGGTAACAGGGGTAAGGGAATCAACATAAGGTATGTACTTACTTGTCAGGTACCAGGGAAGGCAATTTAAAATGCTAATTTGGTAAATCATTGAACATCTTTGATGCTCAGTTTTCCCCAGTGGAAAATAAATGAAGAGGTTAACCTAGCTAATCCATCCAGTCCCCTTCATTTCTGACATTCTGGGATTATGTGATCCTACAATCACAGAAGCTAGCCCTCATCCAACCGTCATGCCTTCACTGGGCCTCCATCTGCCCTGGTGCTCAGCACTGGTGCACAGAAGCAACTACTTCCTGCTCTGACACAATGTCTCCTAGTGAGTTTTGTCTCTCTGCTAGACCCTGTGCTCTCCAAGGACAGAGACTCTGTCTTCATCTCCTGTGGTCCTCCTCCCATCTCAGTGCCTAGGAGCAACAGGCTTTAGGAGGGGGTTGTAGATTGTCAGCAGAAACTAGGGGTCCTGGATGGCTGCTGAATCCTGTGCCCTGGGCTCCAGACCCTCATTTCCATTTCCATCCCCAGATGCTCATTACCCACAACCACTCACCGCCAGGCCTCTGGCCATAAAAGCTTAAGAGCCTATTAGCAAGGACTTCATCTCTCACGGAGGACTAAGAGCCAGGTAGGTTCCTCTTAATTCAGCTCTTGCCCTGTGCTCCCCGACGTTCCCACTGCTCAGAGTACCCACCTCCGGTAGTGCGAGTGTCTGCTCTAAGCTCCCAGCTTTTCACGTCGTCACTGGGCTCCCGCTCTGTGCTGCCACTTCAGAGCGAGACTCTGAGCTGCTGCTTCAGTTCCGTATTCAGGTTTTCTGTCATTTCCTGATACCCTGTCCTCACAGCTACTTCCTGAAGTTTGAGTCAGTTCCTTCTGCTTAGGCACTTAAAAAAAAAAAAAAAAAAGGATTAAATGCTTCTGTGCCTAATCTTTTGCAAGGCTCTGAGAGTCACGGGGAAGTTATAAAAATGCTGCTCTTACTCTTAGAGTTTATATGTGGTCGGGCAAGCAAAACATTCAACCAGAAAACACAGAAAAGAAGGTGCAGAGCAGCATTCATGTCCGAAATAGGTGGCAGTTACATCTGGTACGGTAAAGGAATTTGTGGTGAAAGTAATTTGGTGTGGGGCGAAGTAATCAAGAAAGGCTTAATGGGAGAAGTGATTTTTATGTGGATTTTGAAGGTTAAGATTTAAAAAGAAACTCACTTCTACATTACCCATAGCACTTAAAACTGGGATTTGCATACAACAGTCAAATAAACATTGATCAGTTGAATGGTGGAAGAGAGTAAGTCGCAGGGGAAAGGGAAGACATGGAGAGAGAAATTTTCAGATTGTTTAGGGGATAGTGAGGAATCTGAGCTAACCAGTAGAAAGATTTGGTTCCAGTTAGCAGAAGAAAGTCTGGAAGAACTAGATAGTACCACATGTTGGAAGGTCTTTGTGGCATTTGGTATTACTGTTCATCAAGATTTGCTGCCCCTCCCTTCCCTCTTGAAGTCAGACTTGCTCAGGTGACTTACTCTGGCCAATTAAATGTGAGAAGTGAAATACATCACTTTCTGGTGGAGACTTTAAGACCAGTGCAAGCTTTGTCATGCTCTTTGGCCCACTGTTCACCAAGGCAAACTGCTGTTCTTGAATGGCTCCTATGGCAGCCTGGGTCACCAAGTGACAGGGTCCCCAACTGAGAATGATGACAACACAAGTAGACTAAACAGTAATCTTTGCTGTTTTAGCTACTAAAAATTGGGAGTGTTTTTTACCGTATCTGACCTAGTCTAATCTAAGCCTGATGATGCAGAGTTCTGACCTGATTTGCTCAGTTTTAACCTCCCCAATGGACTCAAGCAGAGACTAGATAAAAGTGGTCTAAGATACAGCAGAAGTAATTTCTGCATTAGAAATAAGACTTTAGTCACTTCTTAAGGATTCTCTGCCAGTTTGGGGGGGGGGCAGTAGTAGTGTCTTTACTCACCTTTCCTACTTCATGACCTACTTATGGCAGTACCACAATTATTTTAAGGAACAGTAAATTTGAGGGGGGAAGGATTTTTAGATCATTTGGAATCCTAATTCAGTGTCAAAAATGGGAATGATCAGACCAGATACTGTGACACACCATCCAGACACAATTCTCTAGAGAAACCATAGAATTTAATCAGAGATGACACCAAGAAACCCTAGCTTTCCTTAGCAAATGTCCCATGTTCATTTCTAATGGGACAGCGAGGTGTACAACATAGAAATAGCATGGGCTTTGAAGCCAGAAAACCTTAGTTCAATTCACTTATTATACTTTGATAAAGTAAGTTAGCTTTTCCTAAGCAGCAACTGAATATAAAAATAACAGTGATGTTTATTCTGCTATACCCTATTAGACTTCCCTCCCCCCACTCCCACCCAGAGGGATCCTTAGGGGCCTAATGTTTTCAGTATACACAGATAAGCATTCTCTAAGGGCCAGGCATGAACAGCATGAATCTCAGGCCCTAAGGCCCAGTTTGTTTGGCTCAGTATTAGAATGAATTTCCTCATTCCACTTCATCACCCCGGGGTCTAGGGGCTAAGACTTAGAATGACACATGCAGCCATTAACTGGTACTGGCCAGGGAGAAGGAAGCCTGAATAGGTAGAGTTTACTAACCCTGAATCCATTCCTGGCTGCCCCACCCTCCTTCCCCTATCTACCTTTCTTCTCCAGCATGCAAGTACTTGAACATAAGCACCCGTGTATACATCCATTCATACACATGTACATACCACAATTTTTGATTCTGAAAATAATTTTATTATTTTACAGTTGTTCAGGAAAATTCCTGGGTTGCTATGACCAAGATTTGGTCACCGCAGAACAAAGGATCACAGCAGATCAATCAGTCCACCAGTTTTCTCTTCTTTGGGTGATAAGAGCAGGCAGGGAACACACCATGTGCATAATGAGAAAATAACCAGCAGGTAAGGGTGGGGGAAGGGGAGGCGAGGAACAGGCATAAATGGAATTCAATCCTGGCTGCCATTCTCAGCTTAGGTTTAGAAATGCTGTCTTCTCTATATTCACCCTCCACTTGCCTCAGCTCTGTTACATAGAGGGATGACTATGGGCTGAGAAACTGGAATAACTGTCACGAGTAGCAGAGTAGCTGGGTACCTCCAGAAGCCAGGCCAGTCAGATCCCCCCAGTGGTAGTCAGTGTCTCACCCAGGACTAGCTCTGAGTATACTGCTTCAGGGCCGGCATTTGAGGCATGCCCAGACAACACAGGAATGACAAGAATCTGATTCCCACCGTCCATAGCCAGTTCTTCCTTTCAATGAAGGGAAAGGCACGGGCCAGTTACTACCTCAGGATACATGGGATCAAGGGCATACACAATAGGATCCTATCCTTATAGTCCAGGACCACAAATCTAACTCCAGTGATGTATGAACAGCCAGGGAAGGAGACGCTGTCCGACCCTGTGATCCGGCAGCCAAAACCCCCGGAGAGTTGTTCAGCTCCCACCCTATTTTGCAGAAGACCTAATCAGCTACTCTATGAGATCCTGTTCCCTAGAACTTCGTTTATGGCAGGTCTACCTTCCCTCTGAAGCAGGAGGAAATGTAAGGTAAATGAGGCAAAGAAAGTATCAGTTGAAATGATACTGGACTACAGATTATTAGGTTTATTACAACCATCTTCTCAGCTGAGAGACAGTCCTCAGCATTTTTCACAGGACCACAAAGAATCAGGGCCCTGGAAAATGTGAACAAATCCCAGGCTCAGCGAGCAACTGTGCGGCCTCCTCAGATTACGCAGAAGTGTTCAGGCCCCGGGCAGTAGGAGAAAGGAGACTCGCTGGTCCCTGCAGCTCCGCCCTGGGCTCACATCCACCTCTGTTTGTGCAGGCACTTTCTGTGGAGAGTTGGAGAGAGGACCTGTAAGTGGGAAGACTGTTCCACTACAATCGATGGTTTTGATGTTAGAGATGAGGGAATTCCAAGTTCTGAGGGGAGTGGTCGAAAAGGTAAGAATTCAGTTTATAGATGGCCTGTGAAACACAGAATGAGCAGGACGTGAACCATCAGGAAGTAGATGGCGGCTAGCAGTGGCACTCGGGTCCGGGAATGACAGAGTGAACGCAGGACCCGCTTCCATCCAGCACCACTCCGGGTCTGAAAGAAAAATTTGAAAGTCAGAGAGTTTTACCCTACAGGGATATGTCCCTTTCCCTTCTCCAAACACTGTGGGAAAGAGGTATCCTGGGAGAAAGTCCCCCTCAGGGTCACTTGGCCAGCTCCACTAGGTTCCTCCAACTCTGAGATCCATCAGTGCCTGGACTTGCCCCTTCCTTTTCCTTGACCCCCTGCCCTCGATGCAGCCAGCCCTGTGCGACAGTACAGTCTCCTCTCTTCACGCTTCTCCCCTTCTTACCCTTCGACAGGTGCTGCTCGTAAGATCTATTAACAGTGCGTGCTCCTGACTGCCGCAGGAGCCAATGATGGGAGACCGGGCAGAGTCCCAGTCACTGTGCTCCAACCTGTGTTGAGAAAGAAAAGAGGCATGGCTTGGCTCCCAGCACGAGCAGCTGCTCAGGTGAAGTCTTCCGCGTCATCTTGCCGTGTGACGTGGCAAGAGAGACCTGCGGCAAAGGCTGCTCCCACAGTTCCTGCCCCACACAAGCAGGGTGCAGGCGGAGCAGTTTCTCTCTGCAGCAGAGAAGGTGGCGCTAACTACTAGGAATGGATGCCTACTACGTAAGAGATGCTGGATTGGGTGCTGGACGTACGTTTCTTCAAAGTAAGGCTGAGAGCGGTGAGATGTCGTGCCCACGGTGGCACGGACAGTAAGAGGTAGGGCCAGAATTCAAAACCCAGGTTTGTCTCTCTCTAAACCTCTTGTTCTTTTCTTCCAATACACGAGAGAAACTCATTCTATTCTTTCTCATTTACTAAAGGCTAACAGGCAAAAGCATCCAAGAACGCATTTTCTGGGGTTCTTAGAATTAAACTCAACTGGCAGCCTCTACTGCTTTCTTCTTCATTTCTTGCTGATTTGTTTAATACTGGAACTTCTCCACTTACTGAAAAAGCTGCCCTATCCACTCAATGGTTTCTTGCAAGAGCATTAACTGCATCAGAGGAGCTGCAGGTAACACAGCACATCTGATCAAACATTTGCCTGCAGGGATGCACTTTTTAACTGTGCTGGGGAGGATGGAACTCTTCCCGCCTCCATATGAAGGGATGTCTGTTAGCCTAACACTCTTGGCCTCTCTTTGCAAGTCACAGAGTTTTCTCCTGGAGAGAAAGAATACTTTAATCTGATTTGTGAGCCTGGAAGGAGACACTGAGGGTTCACAGCCTTGCTCCATCCTGCCAGTTTCCCTCTGAGAGCCAGGCTGACTGCACAGTACACCTTCTGTGTCTGTTCCTCCAGATGATAAGCTTCTCGGGGGCATCCGTGACCTGGGACAGCACAGTCTGGCAGGACGCGGGTCAGTATGTCAGCTTCTGTAGGCTAGGCCGAGGACAAATGAAATGTCTGGAATATTGGTGAGAATATTTGGTTGCTTTTAAATAACAAGTCCACTGAGTTGCACATACACCATGAAGCTCGAACATGAGAATGGCAAGTACAGGGCCTAGGCAGGCAGCATGTGATCAGCTACCTAAGTTTGCATTCTGCACCAGGGCCAGAGAGGACACTGGGGAGGGGCTAAGCTTGGATTAGTGTGGCTTGTCTTGACCCCAAATGCACTGCAGCACCCATCTCAAGATGGGAGCCAGATCCTAATGACTCCCAAGCCTGGCCACTGAAATGCACACAGTGTAACGAGAAAGGATCAGGAGTGAACAGAGGCTAGGCTATCTCCCACAGCCCTTTACCGCCGGATCTGCTCCTCGGCCACGGAAAGGGCAGTCTCAGCAGCCGCTCTTTGGTCTCGTTCTTCTTCTAGCAGCTTCCTCAGTTCGTTCATCTCCTGTTTAGTGTGGCTCAGTTGCTGCTGGGCTTCTGCAAAGCTTCAAAATGAAAGGACAAAAACAGCATCAGTGGATGCAGAACACAGTTGCTGATACAAGGGATTCAAAGTCCTCATAAGGTTATAAAGCAGGAAAATGTCTAGAAGTTTATACAAACACAAAAAAGAGAAAAAGGAAAAGATAAAAAAAGGAACATTTTAAAAGTATAGTTGTCGAAAGAAGCTGCAGAAAATGCCTTGAGACTTTAGGGATTGACTGTGTATCTTTCCTTTGAATACCAGAGGATTAGAGAGAAAGAGAGAGAGAGAGAGAGTGTGTGTGTGTGTGTGTGTGTATTGACTGCGTATCTTTCATTTGAATACCAGAGGATTAGTGTGTGTGGGGTGTGTGTGTGTGTGTGTGTGTGTGTGTGTGTACGCTGCTGTGCTGCTTCTGCTTTACAAACTTTCCAACTTTACAGATTTATTAAATTGTTACTATTTAATCCTCACATCAATCCTGTGAGGCTAATAAGAAGACATATTAAATCCACACCCTGGGCTCCAGGTCTATCTGGATGACGGCCCATTTCTGTACACACAGTGCACGCACCAGGGTTGTGGGCTGCTCCCCTACCTGAGCTGTGGCTCCCTCAGTTCTTCAGGATCACTCTTCTGGTGAGCTCCATTCTTTTCCTGGGGAGCTCCTGGAGCAACATCTATATTCAGCGGCCCCTAGAACAGTAAGTTTAGTAATTCAGTGATGAAAGCACTTAAGAAACTGCGTGGGCAAAATGAGAACACACTGAACACCAGAGTGAATGAGACACCTCGGAGAGGAACAGCTCCACTTGTCATCCTCTTCAAGAGCAGAGTCAGAAGTGAGAATCTTCTGCTCTAGGAGATGAATCTCCTACTGAAAACTCTGGATTAGATTTTTTTTCCTAGATTCTCACTTTTGAATCTCACCTCTTAGAAGTTGAAAGGCTTACCACTTAAAAGCTTATCTGCTTTCTTCCAGTGGAGGCTCATGGCTTTTCTAGAAGCTACTGTGATCCTTCCCTTGTTCCACTGCCCCTCCCAAACCTCCTCCTCCTGCCCCGGCCTAGTCATCTGCACACCAATTCTCACCCCCCACCTCCGCGGCGGCAGGGCACCCCAGCTCTACAGCTGCTCGACAGCCCCGCCTGCTTCGTTTCTCGGGGCCAAATCTTCCTACGGCTTTCTTATTTCTTGAAGCAAAATCCACACCATCTTAGTGTCAGAGTTCCAAAAGCCTCAGTCATCACTGTTTCCCATTCACTTTTTGATTTCTCTCCCACCATTTCACTGATGTTTTTCCTTCTCATCCCCTCACACTTTGATTTTTCTAGGCCTTATTCCCATCTCAGCAAACGCTCTGCTCTTCTCTCGGACTTTCCTCCATGACACCTAATTATCTTCAGCCTACAGCGCCGGCCTCTTCCATGCCGCTCTTTATGTTTTGCCATCTGCGCTCAAGTTCCTAACCGTTTTCCCAGCCTCTCACCGCCGTCTTGCTCACCGCTTGCAGCTCCTGGACCTGCTTCTCCAAGACCGCGCAGTGATTAAAAAGGTCAGTGTAGTGCTGCTGGTTCTCACGAAGACTCTGACTGGTATTGCAGAGCTGAATTGAAAGGGTATTTTTCTCTTCGAGCAGTTGAGAGAACTGAAACAGAGGAGAGGATGAGCACCATCCCACAGGACTGTTTCCCAACAAGCAGTGCTTCGGAAGACTCTCCTGAGTTTCAAAGTTCTAACTGTTTTTAATGTAAGACCTTTATTTCTATAATGGTAACAACAGCATTGTGTGTTCCTTCAAACTGAGGAAACTCAGAATTTTTCAACTGAAAAGGAAGACAATTCTGGAGGAGTAGTAGGAAACTTTATTTGTGATGCCTAGTACATTGACTGGGAAACCAGAAAGCAGGGTCCCACAAACAATCCGAGAGTATAAACTATCCTAGGTATGTAAGAGGAAAAAGACAGCAGTGTGGGTCCAAGATGAAATTACTAACAAATGACTATCATCCTTAGAACTCAATATGAGATAGAGCTGTCACCTAGAAATTCATACAACCATAGTACTGGGCAGACTCTTCAATAGAGAGTTACAAGTTACCAGGAAAGTAGAAAAAGAAATTGTAACGTGTGGTTGGGGGGGAAACAGAAGAAATCCTAAATTGCCTGTGTACGTGGAAGAAACGACACTGGGTGCAGTACACTCTCACGGGTGGAAATATTGTAGTCGCTCAAAGCAGGACCTTCCTCTACTACCTGAGTAACATGTCCAGAGTCAGGGGTGTTCACCTCCTGACAAAGCAGCCCAAGCTATTTTTCACCATGTCAAAAACAGATTTTTTTTTTTATATTGAGCAAAAAATTTACCCATTGTAGCTCCTATCCAGTGATTTGAATTCAGTCCCCTGGAACTAGAATTCTAATACCTCCCTTGCAGGCTGTCGGGTTTCAAGTTCTAGTTCCGATTAACATCTGGAAACATTAACAACCATAGAGATGTCTCTCCGAAGTACCTACTGTAGGACCGTAAGCATTATGTGAAGGGAAACGGGTGTAACTGGATGCATATTCTGTCTTTTCCTGAGTATCTTTTTGTAAGTATTCTGGGTTAATACTTGTGTAAAAAAGTTGATATGGGTTGCTGGAGGGGAGATGGGTGAGGGGATGGGGTAATGGGGTGATGGGCATTAAGGAGGGCATTGATGTAATGAGCACTGGGTGTTATATGTAACTAGTGATGAATCACTAAATTCTACCTCTGAAACAAATAATATACTATATGTTTACTAACTTAAATTTAAATTAGAAAAAAAGTTGACTCAATGTTCAGAGAGGAGAAGATACATTTTTCTAGAGATACTCTGATTGACTGGGAAGGACATCTGATGCATACAGAAAACTAGAATAAGAAATCCCCATGGGGGCACCTGGGTGGCTCAGTGGGTTAAGCGTCCGCCTTCGACTCAGGTCATGATCCCAGGGTCCTGGGGCTTCGGGCTCCCTGCTCAGCAGGGAGTCTGTTTCTCCCTTTCCCTCTGCCCCTCCCCCCTGCTCCTGCTCTCTCTCTCTCTCTCTCTTGCTCTCGCTCTTGCTCAAGTAAATAAGTAAAATTTTTAAAGGAAAAAAAAAGAAATCCACATGGTATAACAAAAATATTTGCATAGCCAGAATGAAAATCACGAGTAACCTTACCTCTGAAGAGAAATTGACAAACAAAACAAATGACAAACAAACAAACAAAAAAATGAGCAGTGACTTGCCCAACATCCTGTGGCTAACAGACGACAGGCCCGGGCTCAAGTATGGTTCTTGATTCCAAGTCTACAGCTCTACCTACTATGTGGTGGCATCCCGACTAGGGTTCAGCAAGAGAAATGAAGCAGGTTATGGGTTTTGGGGGGGAGTAGGAGCAGTTAGTAAAGAAAAGAATATAAATGTTTGAGAAGCAATACTAATCTGAAGACAGGGGTAGATGACAACTACTGGGTTCTGAGACAGAGAGTAATATGATCTCCTAACAAACGGAAGTTAATTTTCTGGCCACCAAATGGTCCCAAAAAACCAAAACCAAAACCAAATAAACAACCCCAAAACAAAAACAAAAACAATCTCTCACTATTGAAAAATACAACACTATTTTTCTTTCACAGATCTAGAGGAGAAAGGATAGACCTGTAAAGCTCATTGGAAGCAAAACCCCCTTAACTGGAGAAATCTAATTGCTTATAAGCCACCCTCATATAAACCACCTTTTATACTGTTTGCATTATCCTGTTTAGGATTAGATGTAGATCCCTATAGTTTAGGTGTTGGCAAACTATGATCCAGGGTCTACTGCCTTTTTTTGTAAATAAGGTTTTATTGGAATATGACTGCTCTATTTGTTTACGTACCACCTACGGCTGCTTTTGTGACAGAGCTGCAGAGCTGAATAGTGGTAACAGGCGCATCATCTACAGACCGAAAATATTTACCACTGGACCTTTAAGGAAGAGTTTGCTGACCTCTGCTCCAGCTCCTAAGCTGTTGTGCTTTATCGTATCTATACTTATAAAAACAGAATAGGAGGGAATAATCTAGACTACATTATATCAATAGTCATTCCTCTCCTGTTTTTAAGTTTTAGGTTACAAATTTTAAGTTTCTACAAACATACATACAAACATCCAACCATGTTGGCAGAAATATATATAAAGTCTGAGCATCCACGGAAAGAATTAGGGCAGTGGCTTGGAGAGGAGCATTCTATGCTGATAGCCTGTCTACTACAATCCCATTCTAGGGCCCAAGCAGCAATTCTCCTACTTAGCTGGGACCCATTTAGAGTGAGGCTCTAAGCTCATCAGATGATATGCTCCCTGAGAGCCCACTGTGTATCCTAACATATGGCCAAGCTCATAGAAGGCAAATAATAGTTATTTGCTTGATGAATGAATGAATGAATGAATGAATGACACTAGTGATAGAGATGCCTAAAGGAAGAACTCTTTCCCACCCAGAATGACAGTGACCCAAAGTAGTATTTCTCATACTTTAAGTGATAAATGAAGTATAGCTCAATAAAGCTGTTAAAGAAAACATAACTTTGATTATGACCCAGAACTTAGTATATAAATATATAAAACTGAAACTAAAGTTTCTTAAAACTAGACTCGTTGTTATATATTACATAATCCCTACATATCTCTAATCTCTTTTATTTTGTTTTAGAAAAAACATTACTTGCACTACTTGCAATAGCCCCAAACTGGAAAAACCCCAAAGTCCTTTAACAACAGAATAGAGAAACTATAGTATATGCCTACAATGCAATGCTAAATAGCATGAGAATGGAAAAAAATCATACTGTCTAAAACAACATGGATGAATCTCACAAAATAAATGCAGTAACATAAAAGAGAAGATATGATTCCACGTATCTGTAGTCGTAAGGGTGTGGTAGTAAACAGAAAAGGACACGAGGGACTTCTGAGCTCTGGGTACGTTCTGATTCTTGACCCGGGTGCTGGTTATACAGGTGTCTTCACTTTGTGAAAATATGCTGGGTATTTATGATTTGTACGCTTTTAATAGATTTTATTTCAATAAAACATTTACACTAAAAGTTTTTTAGCAAATGACACTACAGACAAAGGGCTGATATCCAAGATCTATAAAGAACTTCTCAAACTCAACACCCAAAAAACAAATAATCAAGTCAAAAAGTGGGCAGTGACATGAACAGACACTTCTCCAAAGAAGACATACAAATGGCTAACAGACACATCAAAAAATGTTCATCATCATTAGCCATCAGGGTAATTCAAATCAAAACCATACTGAGTTACCACGTTACACCAGTTAGAATGGCAAAAACTGACAAGGCAAGAAACAACAAATGTTGGAGAGGTTGTGGAGAAAGGGGAACCTTCCTCTTACACTGTTGGTGGGAATGCAAGTTGGTACAGCCACTTTGGAAAACAGTGTGGAGGTTCCTCAGAAAATTAAAAATAGAGCTACCCTATGACCCAGCAATTGCACTACTGGGTATTTACCCCAGAGACACAGATGTAGTGAAAAGAAGGGCCATATGCACCCCAATGTTCATAGCAGCAATGTCCGCAATAGCCAAACTGTGGAAAGAGCTGAGATGCCCTTCAACAGATGAATGGATAAAGAAGATGTGGTCCATATATACAATGGAATATTACTCAGCCATCAGAAAGGATGAATACTCAACTTTTACATCAACATGGATGGGACTGGAGGAGATTATTCTAAGTGAATAAGTCAAGCAGAGAAAGTCAATTATCCATATGGTTTCACTTATTTGTGGAACATAAGGAATAGCATGGAGGACATTAGGAAAAGGAAGGGAAAAATGAAGGCGTGGGGAATCAGAGGGGGAGACAAACCATGAGAGACTATGGACTCCAAGAAACAGAGGGTTTTAGAGGGGAGAGGGTGGGGGGATGGGTTAGCCTGGTGATGGGTATTAAGGAAGGCACATAGTGCATGGAGCACTGGGTGTTATATGCAAACAATGAATCATGGAACACTACATCAAAAACTAATGATGTACTACTGTATAGTGACTAACATAACATAATAAAAAAAAAAAAAAGTTTTTTAGTTGCTACTCACTAAAATGACCTCATTATCTACTAATAGCCCTAAATCTCAGGTTTAAAAAGATTAATAGAAAGACAAATGCCCAGAGTAATTTACAGTGATTTTCAGGAGAGCAAATGTAACAAGGTTGAGATGGGATCTTGGAAAGAATGAGAATTGGATGGGAGCTGCTCTGGAGCCCCCTTGAAAACTTCCAGATAATTAGTCCAATAAAGGGTCTACAGTTTTACCCATTCATTTGGATTAACAAACCTAATTTTAAAAATGCAAATTTTCTGCCAAAGTTAATAGCGTTATCAGCCTCTGATACTTTAATGTCAGTTAGTTGAATTTAATGTCTAATAAATACCTTCTACATAAGCTAGGTACTGTGCTTTTCCACATACGTTATCATATTTATCTCAGAATGACCTCCTCCAAACACCTTAGGCAAATTACTTGATACCTCTGGGCCTTAGTTTCCCTATCTGTGATATAGCCTACCTATCTTTACCATTTTTGGATCATAGATCCCTTGGTGAACTGATGAGTTCTCATGATGATAAACTTAGACACACACACACACACACACAAACACGCACACCAATTTGTATATAAATTTTTGGACATTCACAGCTCTCCTAACAGCCAATCTTTGTATTCTAGGGTCTAAATGACCTCTTAAATCCCTTCTAGTTCTAACATAAACTACCTAGCTGGGTTCCTCTGAAGAAGGCAGAACTAGAGAGGTGCCACTCAAGAATATTTTGAATAGTCAGAAAGCAACAGGAGTATAATGATTTGTAAGCAGGTAGGGGAGGAGAGGCAGATGAAGAAGGAAGAGAAGCCAGAGAATGAATGAGGAGAGAGAACAGAGATGTGAGAAGGCATCCAAGAATAATTTTCTTTAATCTTGCCTTGGTGAGATTGGCTCTAGGCACCAGATGGCAAAGTGGCTTTTCCCTACAGAAATACATCCCAGGGGTGTTATACACAACTGATGAATTGTTGAACACTACATCGGAAACTAATGATTACTAAGTGTTGGTTAACTGAATTTAAATTTTAAAAAATAAACATTAAAAATAAAAAAATTAAGGGATGCCTGGGTGGTTCAGTTGGTTAAGCATCTGCCTTCAACTCAGCTCATGATCCCCGGGGCCTGGGATCGAGTCCCACATTGGGCTCCTTGCTCAGTGTTTTTGCTTCTCCCTCTGCCTACTGCTCCCCCTGCCTGTATGCTCTCTCTCTCTCTCTGACAAATAAATAAAAAATTAAAAATTAAAAAGAAAGAAAGAAAGAAATACATCCTATCTATCTCAGTATGCTTCCTTAGAGTATGTGGACTGGCATGGCTGGGGTTTGGGGAAAAGCTGGCTTCTTTAGTTCCAGAACATTAGACACCAATGAGGAAGCCTACAAATGAAGTGGAATGAAGAGCAGATCTCTCACCTCTATCCCTACTATCTAATCACATCTGGAAAGCTTCCTTCCTCCTTCCTGAGACATTTTCTTGTTGCACACTGGTGAGAAACAGAGAGGAGGTATTGGAGGGTTTGTGGGGAGGTCCCTTAATATTACTAACATGGGTACAGAGAGGGAGACAATGCTGGGGAGCAAGGCTTCCTAAAAGAGTTGGATTTTTTTTTTTATTCTTACTGAATAGATTTCTCCAAATCACTCCCAAGGATGCTCCAAGGATGAGGAAAAGGAAATGGCCCCATGTCCAGTGCTTTGGGGTGAGCAACCCAGACTCCAAGAAAAGTAGATCTTCTGTATCCTGAGATACACTACAGCTAGAACCTAGGCTTAATCAGCTTCTACTTACCTCCTGGGCTTCTGGTCATGGAAATAAGAAACTGAATTCCAGTCTAGCAGGAAACACTTACCTTGCTGTTTAGTTGCTGAATTCTTAATTCTTTTTGGTGAATTTCCTTTAGGCTGTCATTGAGCTGAGTCCTAAGAAGTTCTGTCTCATAAACTAGGTTTTGTGATCCATCTAGGGATGCTGATGTCTCTGGGGATGCCTGCCAGAGTAAAAATACTGATGAAATTCCCTCCTAATGCTGTTCATGCTTAATTCCTTCCCTTCATGAACTCTGTCCACCTCACAGGAGGTCACAAGACAGCTTGCCTAAGAGTGGCAGACAGGCATTTGGCTTGCAGGAAGCTGATGCTTCCTGGGTTGTGGTTACCTCTGAGTAGCAATCAGCACTGAAATTACTCACCTGTCTTTGGTATTGTACTTTGAAGGCCTCAGTCTGGGAGGAAGGAGATCTCAATTCCCTCATAAGATTCTGCAGATGACTGAGCTGCTGATCTTTATCTGAGATAGCCATAAGGTACTGCTCCTTCATTCTCCGCTCCTGGGCTTCCCAGGAGCTCTTTTCCATCCTACAAAACACATGAAATAATTGCAGGCAAAAAAATACTTGTGAGACATGGATGAATAATTACATATTCAAAACAGTATTATGGGCTGCAGAGATGTAGTAAACAAAATATATCACCAGAGCAAAATTTATATTATAAATTGAACTGTAGAGCAAGATGATGAAGCTGAACTAATAAAAGGATTTCAACTGGCAGGACTGAGGATGATTTCATGGAAAAGCATTCCAGGTTCTGGGAACATACTGAACAAAAGGCACAAAAATGAATATATATACACACATACATACTGAATTTTGGAATTGTAGCAGACAGTATATAAAGTGGATAGGGTAGGAAATGAGGATAGAGAAGTGAGGTTGGATGATGTGGGGAACTGAGTAGCATGCTAAATAAACCTTATTCTGTAAACAATGGGAAACCACTGTAATTCTTCAGAAAGGTAGTACCAGATGCAGACTAACATCATAGTTACAAAAATGCAATGCTACCCAGGGCAACCGTAGAGTCTTGAAGGAGCTGGGTTCAAACACTGGCTCTATTATAAACTAGGCATCAGACCCTGAGTAAAGTTTCTAATCTCTCTGAACCTCACTGGTATAATGGGAATAAACTATTTATTCCTTAGGATTATTCTAAAGATTAAATAAGACACTGTATGTCATGCACCCAACACAGAGCCTGGCATATCATAATCACCCAACAAATATGAGCTGCTGTTTCTATTTATTCCCCAAATTTGGCCAAGAGGGAGGCTTCTGTTTGACCCCAGCTCATTTTTTGTAGTACTAGCAAAAACTGTGTCTCTGCCACATTCTTTAGTTCTACTTCTCTCTCTCCCTGTCTAAAAGAACTCATTAGGATTGTAATCACATTCCTGCAGTATCTCTTCACTTTGAATAGTACCCATGTCTCTATTTAAATATTCCAACAGTACAAGGTCTTGTTTGAATTGTATCTTTTTTTTTTTGTCTTTCATTCTAGAAATAAGGCAAAATGGTCCCTTCTTTTCTAAACGGCACATATGTGTTATGAAATAATCCTGCTTTGCTAAGAAGTGAGTTCGATTACAGTCAAAACGTTTTTCAAAAAGGCAGAGCGCAAACTTAGAAACTAAAATAAAATTTTATTACAAGGCCACTACATGTAAAAGGCACAGGATTTTCAATACTTCCTTTGATATCTGTGAAAAATGAGAGAGAACAATTTAAAAATTGAATGCAGAAGAAAGATCATAATCTTCCATAAAAAGCTTCAAGCTGCCATTTTTCTGGAAGGTGGTCATGGTGTGGAAAGAGATGCTCAATGGAGAATAGGGCCTAAGGAACAAAGCTGATTACTTCACAGAACTCAGCCATAACGGGGATATACCTCACTTACCCCCTGCCCCCGCCACCTTATGTAAGAGAGCACAGGAATCAGAGCAGAATAAGCAAACCAATAGCCACAAGGGGAAGAGAAAGGTTATGGTATAAATCCAGGCTCTCCTAATAAGCCAACCCTGAGGTTAACAGAAGCTTGAACAAGATGTTCCAGCTTTTTCATGTTTGAAAAGCTAATTTCCCCAAAGTAGATCAAGAGCAGAAGACAGGTCCTGAAGATATTCAGCTAAAGAAAATGGTAAAAAAGTCAGGGAATCAAACCTGTGTCCTCATCTTCTTCTTCCTTCTAAATGTGAAGTAAAATGTCTTCCTTTCCTTCCCCTAATTTACTCACACCCACTTGAGACATAATTAACTACTTTTCTTCAAAATTGCTCAAATGTGGAGGTAAAGAGAGAAAAGCTAAGAGAAAGGTAAACAGGGAGAGAGGGGGGATAAAAATCAATAGACCAGAAATCATTTTTTTCTCTTCTCTCCACCCAGTGATAGTGAAATGCCTTTCTCCACACCCCTCCAGTGGTATCAATGGAGTCCATGTATGGAGCTTGGACTTCTACTCTCACCTAACAGTAATGACGCACTGCTTCCCTCAACTGCAGTATCAGTGGAGTACAGGTGGGGAGCCTGGACTTCTGCCTCTTCCTGGCAGTATCAAAGCACCTCCTCTCCTGCGGTATCAATGAAGGCCGAGTAGGGAGCCCGCTGGACTTCATCCATCATCTAACAGTAAAGTATCAGTGGAAGCCTACTAAAGCAGAGGATTTAAATAAGATTGAGAGTCTTATAATCTCCAAAATGTTCAGGATACAACTGAAAATCACTCATCATACCAAGAGCCAGGGAAGTCATGACTTGATTAAGAAAATCAACAGATTACAACACTGAAATGACACAGATGTTGAATTATATCTTATAGAATCATAGAAGGATTTTAAAGCAGCCACCACAAAAATGCTTCAACAAGCAATTACTAACACACTGGAAATAAATGAAAACAGAGAAAGCTTCACATTTCTCCAAAGAAGATATACACAGATAGACCACAGACACATGAAAATATGCTCAGCATTATAATCTTCAGAGAAATGCAAATCAAAACCACAGTAAGATATCACCTCACAGCAGTCAGAATCATAAAGACAAGAAATAGTAAGTGTTGGTGAGGATGTGGAGAAAAAGGAACCCTCATGCACTGTTGTTGGGAATGTAAATTGATGCAGCCACTATGGAAAACAGTATGAAGGTTCCTCAAAAAATTAAAAATAGAATACCATACAACCCAGTAATTCCACTACTGGGTATTTTCCCAAAGAAAATCAAACACTAATACAAAAAGATATATGCATCTTTATGTTCACTGCAGCATTATTTATAATAGCCAAGATACAGAAGCAACTCAAGTGTCCATCGATAGATGAATGGATAAAGAAGATCTGGTGTACACACACACACACACACACACACACACACACGCACACACACAGAAATATTACTCAACTAAAAAAAGACAGATGCTATTCATAACAACATGGATGGGCCTAGAGGGTATTATGCTCAGTGAAATAAGTCAGAAAAAGACAAATACCATATGATTTCACTTATATGTGGAATCTGAAAAACAAAGAACAAACAAACAAAAAAAGAAGTGGACTCATAAATACAGAGAACAATCCAGTGATTGCCAGAGGAGAGGGGGGTTGGAGGATGGGCAAAATAGGTGAAAGGATCTTAAGAGGTACAAACTTTCAGTTATAAAATAAATAAATCACAGGGGCGCCTGGGCGGCTCAGCTGGTTAAGTGACTGCCTTAGGCTCAGGTCATGATTCTGGAGTCCCGGGATCGAGTCCTGCATCGGGCTCCCTGCTCAGCAGGGAGTCTGCTTCTCCCTCTGACCCTCCCCCCTCTCATGTGCTCTCCCTCTCTCTCTCTCTCATTCTCTCTCTTTCAAATAAATAAATAAATAATCTTTAAAATAAAATAAAATAAAATAAATAAATCACAGGAATGAAAAGCTCACCATAGGAAATATAATCAATAATACTATAATTATTTTGTATGGTGACGGATGGTAACTACACTTATCTTGGCGAGCGAAACTTATGTAACACTGTATGTTAACTATTCTTCAATTTAAAAAAATAGAGAAAACCTCAGCAAGGAAATAGAAGATATAAATAACTGAATGGAAATTTTAGAACTGAAAAATACAATATCCAAAATAAAACCTAACTCAATGGGCTCAATAGCAGAATGGAAGTAATGAAGGAAAGAATCAAGAATCAGTGAGTATGAAGACAGAGCAACAGAAATTATTGAATCTGCATAAAGAGAAAAATAATCATTAAATTGGATTTCATCAAAATTAAGAAGAATGAAAAGATAAACTGCAAACTGGGAGAAAATATTTGCAAGCCACCTATCTGACAAGAAACTTATACCTAGAACATACAAAGAACCCTCAAAACTCAACAGTAAAAAAATTAATGACCCAAATAAAAAACGGATAAAACACATGAACAAACGTTTCATCAAAAAGGACATATGGATGTCAAATAAGCAATAAAAAAATGTTCAACATTATTAGCCATTATGCAAATTAAAACCACAACGGGATAGCATGAGTACCTATTAAAAAATTAAAATATAGTGACAATATCAAATGCTGACAAGGATATAGCATTTGATATTGAAACTGGATCACTCATATATTGCTGGTAGGAATATAAAATGGTACAGTCATTCTGGAATATAATTTTATAGTTTCTTGAAAAACTAAACAGATAGTTACCATACAATCTAGCATTTGTACTCCTGGACAAATATCTCAGAGAAATGGAAACTTAACATCTACATAAAAGCCTATACACAAATGTTTATAGCAGCTTTATTAATAATAGCTAAAAATCAGAACTAACACACATGGGTGAATGGTTAAAGCAGTACATTCATACCATGGAATATTATTCATTAATAAAAAAGAACTATTGATACACGAACAATGTTGATGGACCTCAAGGGCATTATGATGTGTGAATAAAACTAATTTCAAAAGGTTACATACTGTAGGATTCCACTTAAAACACTGTATGTTAACTAACTGGAATTTAAATAAAAACTTAAAAAAAACATTCTCAAAAATGGCAAAATGATAGAGATGGAGAACAGACTAGTGGTTGTCAGAGTTAGGGATGTTGGCATGGGGGGGAAGATTATGACTATAAATTAGTAGCACAAGGGGTATTATTTGTGATAATGGAGCACTTGTGTATCTTGGTTGTCGTGATGATTACACATACTTACACATATGATAAAGTTGCACAGAACTATACACATATACACATACGTGAGTGAAGGTAAAATTGATGAAGTCTGAAAAAAGTCTTTGAATTGCACCCACCTCATTTCCTGATTTTGGTATACTATAGTAATGTAAGATGTTAGCACTGGTGGAAACTGGATGAAAGGTACACAGGAGCGCTCTGTTTTTTGCAACTTCTTATAAAACTATAATTATTTTATAATAAAAAGTTAAAAAAAAAAAAAGAAAACTAAAAGAAAAGGGTCAAAAAGCAGGGATTATCATACCTGAGCTGATGCAGCTCATGCTGCCAGGAGAGATTTTCCTGCCTTAGCTCTTCTTGCATAATCTGAAAATTTTTTGTCTTATCTTGATACTCTTGAATTCGAGCCTTCAGTGGACGTAATTCAGTGATTTCTTGGTTAATCTGTAAGTACTGTTGCTGTAGATTCTTCAATTCCTTAAGCTTTAACCAAAGGGAAAGTAAAAGGGTGATTTAGCATGTCTCATTCACCCAGCTGTAAGTCATCAACAGCTCCCCACTAAGTCAGTCAGACACCACAACAGACTGTCAGCACCTAACAAGTTCATTAACATAGATTTGCAACACAAATCTCTAAAATGGTGAAATAAAGGCAGCCAAGCTGGTGGGAATCACCCCCACAGAGCCACCATCAAGGCTACAGGGCCTGACCATTCCTGAAACTTGTACCCCAGGCCCCTGCTCCCAAGGTCCTAGGTTGACTCTAGATCTAAAGCTCAGACACAGGACAGACTTAAAGGACCTACAGTTTCTTTGTGGGTGTTAACTCCCCAAAACATGAAATGTAAAGATTGAATTTCTATTTAGCCCTGTGCCCTGCTTAGGCTTTTAAACTTTCTTATATGGATATCAACCTTAATCTAGCTTAGCTGATGTTGATTGTAAAAAGAAGGCAGCAATGGCCCAGGCCCAGTGGTTTAAGAACACTTAGGCTTTGGGGTCCAACATCCTGCCCACATAGGTTGTGTGACCCTATGCATATTCCTTACACCCCCTGAGCCTTAATTTCCCTTACCTCCCTTATGGTACTTCTCATTAGATTATGAGAATTAAATGAGAAAATTAATGGTGATGGTGATGATGGTGATGGTAATAATGATGATGATAATACAATGATGATGGACTTGCCTTTAACCAACAAAACTGCCTATCTACATTCCAGGTGCATCTTCAAATTCTTTATCCCCAGTACTCATTAAAACTTGGTAGAAAGAGAAATAATGTTAGGACATCTGGATTAAAAGGGGGCCTTGAACACACATCTCTTTCACCCACTCTTGGAAACATCATTAAAGCTACAATAAAGGCATCATTTTATAAGCATAAAACACAAGAACAGGAAGAACAAGAGAGGAGTCAGCAGCAACAAAATTAATTTTGGAAGCTGAAAAGCAGATGCGTAAGTGGTAACTGACTTAACAGATCTGGGAAAGCCAAATCTTAAGCTGGCAGTAAGGAAAGCCAAGAACCAATAGAACTTACTCTGCAGAATCTTCAAAAGGCTCAGGAATTAACAGCACCAGGTACCTCTGGAGAAGATGGTGATGGGGGTAGGGAGAAGGTGGTAGCTGAAATAAGGAGGATTAGATGAAAGCTGCTTAAAAAACAATTGCATCCCTAAATACTCTCCTCAGTTCCACATCTTTTGTTAACTCTGACAACTAGAGTTTTATTCTTTGGAGAAGGTAAAAGAAGTGTCTCTGGATCATGAAATACCAGGCACAACTGAAGGTAAAGGTACTGCTCTAAACCAAGGGTGATCAAGTCAATATATGCCTCCTGAATGCTTGAAGCCTTTCCCCTACTCAACTTGAACAGTGCTGGCACCCAGGCCTTTGCCATCCATGCAGGAAATGAGAAGTCTTCTCTAGAAAATCTAACCAGCCCAAGAGGAACTAAAGATACCAACATGGGGACTACCCACAAAAAGCTCAGCAAGATCACCCTGCAATCGCCAACCTCACAGTTGGTAAGCCCCATTCACAAGCTTTTTAGACCTTATGATTAAACATGAAGAGTGAATCAAGGATTAACCTCACCTAAAGAATGGCTATCATTAGGCTAGGATGAAAAGAACTAGAACAAAAGTAATTCAAAAGAGTTTAGCAGGGGAAAGAATATAATATACTTGAAGACTAAAGAGAGAATATTAGAAATTAGAAACATTGTAGGAGAAAAAATATTAAAGAAAAAGTTCATTATGAAAAAACATCAAAGAACAAAATTACCCCCACTATTCTTGGGGAGATAAATTAAGAACATATATCCATGTGACAAGAAAAAGAAAAAAGAGAAATCCTTAGAAATTAGGAACATGATAGCAAAAATGAAAACCTCAATTCTGGGCTCTAAGGATAAAGGTGAGAAAGTCTTCCCAAAGTATAGCAAAAAGAATAGGAAAGATAAGAAGATTATAAAACCAATCCAAGAGGTCCTATATCTAAATAACAGATTAAAAAAAAAAAAAAGACAACAAAGAAAAAGGATGGGGGAAAATGGTAAAACGTAATTCAAAAGAATCTCCCAAAATTGATGAATATGAGTTCTTAGAATCAAAGGACTAGACACAATGATGAATGAAAATAGACCCACATCAAAGTACATTGTCATGAAATTTCAGAATACATAGGACTAAAAAATTCTATACATTTCCAGAAAGAGAGAAAGAGACAGAGACAAAGAGACAGAAGGAGAAAGAGATCAAGAAACAGATCATATTTAAAGGATCAGGAAACAGAATAGCTTTAGACTTCTGAACCACAATGTAAACTAAAAGGCAACAGATTAACGTCTTCACAGTTTTGAAGGGGAATTATTTTCAGCCTAGAATTCTATACCCAGCCAAACTGTCAATCAAATATGAGAGATGAAAAGACATTTTCAATAAATTTACCTCCCCTGTACCTTTTCTTAGGGAGCTACTAAATGATTTCTTCCAACAAAATGATGACACAAAACCAAGACAAGGAAGACATGGAATACAAGAAACAGGAATATAGGAGAGATGTGAAGGGAGATATCCTAGGATGAAAACAGTATCCCGGTTCATGTAAGAAAGAGACTCCAAATTTTCTTCATAAATACAAAATTGATAGGAATAAACATCTTAAGAGGAGATGTGGATAAATGGCAGTAAACCTGCAGTTAAAGTACATTGATAAATACAAAGAAAACTAAGTAAGTAACAACAAAAACACAGTTATTAACTCTAAGGGGAAAAAAGATGCTGAGGAAAATAAAAATAACACGTCTCAGCTTGCATCTGTAGTCATAAAAATGTAAACACTGATATAAACAAAAATACTGAATTAACCAAAATTTAAATTACATCAGGAGAATGGGGAAGAGGCTATATATTGAATATGTGCATATGTACTGTAGAAGCAGAGGGAGGTAAGAGAACTAAACCCTGTTAGCATAAAAGAAAGTCAATAGCTAATGCAAAGAATGAAAATCCAAGATGCATTATAAGTGTGATATGTAGACACTGAGAAAACACCAAAATAATAAGAGAATTAAAAGCAAATTGCCTCGGGAGAAAGAGAAAGAGAGTTGGAGTGGAGGTGCTGTTTGTTTTTCTCATCAAACATGCAGAATTTAGTGACATGCAGAATTTAGGGACTTATATATATGTACATAACGTTATTTTTTAAACAAAAATTAAAATAAAACATTTTGTTTTGTTTTAAAGCAAAAATATATTTTTTATGCACTAAATATATTCTTTATTCACTCCTCTAATCCAGATACTCTAAATGTTAATCTCGAAATAGACCAAATCATCAAAAAGCTGTGTGTCTGGGACTGCATTTTAACCATTTGTGTAAGTACCTTTCAGAAATTATACAAAATTCTTTTGCTATGCAGTTACTGCAAGGAACAGCTAAACTAAACCCTATAAAACAATTGTATTTACTGTAGAGAAGTAAAGGATGTTTTACAACTTCATACAGTCCTCTCTATGGACAGAAGGAATTTCTTGCAGGCCTCAATACTTAAAGAATAACTATTCTTATATTAAACAAATAGCTTTTCTTTCTTCCTTTTCCCTAAAATATGGACACTGCAATTCATGTATATGGCTCTTTAATTCCTTATTTCTGATGGCTGCCAGAAAACTGGGAAAAAAAATTGATGACCCATCTTTCTAAAAAGATATTTTGATATCTCCTAGGGACATTAAATTTATTCCTGGATTAATCTTTTTCTCTATCCTCATTTTCTCTTCCTTCCCAGTTACCTGTATTATATTATCTTGAAAACAATTTCAAGATATGCTACTTCAAGTGATTTTCAGAATGAAATGAGTATATGGGACTTCCGAGAAAGATGGCAGAGTCAGAGGATCCTAAACTCACCTCATTTGAGGAATACAACTAGGATGAACCCACATCAGTGTAAATAACCCAGAAAATTACCCAAAGACTGGCAGAACAGACTCTCCAGAGCTAAACATAGAGAAGAGACCACATCAAAAATGGTAGGAAGGGTGGAGACACAGTCGGGAACCAAGCTGATCCATGAGACTGTCCATGGGAAGGAGGGGCACTACAAGCACAGAGAAGGGACAGGGGCAGACTCCACACCAGGCATCCCAGTCACAGGGACCTGCACTGGGAAGACAAATCCCCATAACATTTGGCTTTGAGAGCCAGAGGGGGTTAATATCCGGAGTTTTTACAAGCATTTGGGCTTACCACCTGGAATTTTAAAAATGAGCAGCTTGGCTCTGGGAGAGCTGGAGGGCAAGAGGAAACTGAGTCCCTGCCAATAAACAGCACAACAAACAGCCCCGCTGAGATAGAGCATAAAAGCAACATTTTGGAAAATGCCTGGGGTATACAGGAAGGAGATTCATTTATTAATCTCAGAGTGTGTGCTGGAGAGTCAGGGATCTTTGGGAGACTTTTCCAAGAACAAAGGAGCTGGCGGGCACCATTTCCCTCCCACCCCTCAGCCTACATATACAGACACCTGCAGGAACCAGCACAGCACAAACACTTTCCACGTGGATTGCTAACAGTGCATCCCACCCCTGGGTTCTTCTGTAGACTCACCCCCTCCAACCTGGCCTCAGCAGGAGTATATCCAAAGTGGTGCCACAGGTGTGGCATTGTGCAAGCAGCCCCAACAGGGACCAGTACCACTCTAAAGTGACTCCTGTACAAGGGAGAGGGGGAAGATAACCACACATTAGAGTTTAACTGCAGCCTTAGCAGTGGGCTGGGAGCAGACATCTAGTCTGACTACAGGCCCCACCCACCAACAAAAGTCTCCAAGGGGATAACACAGGGAAAGCACCCTGAAGTTCAGTGCAACCACAACTCCGGCAAACACCTGGTCTGACCCAACTCAAGCCCAAGGCAGCCCCAGAGTGGCCCATTAACAATACAGCGGCCCAACTCTGCCCAAAACAGGCAAAGAGAGCTACTGCAGATGACTACACTGAAGGCAAACCAGCACAGCCACAATAGGAGGGTATATACAATACCCATGAGACACCCTGGAAGTGCCAGGTGCTGGTGAACAAGGGACACTGCACTACAGAGCACCATAGGACCTCTTCTTTATAAGGCTGCTACTTGCTACAGCTGACTTGATGTTGCTGCCTTTCCTAACATCCAGACACGAAATTAAAAATACACTAGAGAGAATAAATAGTAGACTAGAGAAAAGAGAAGTACAGATCAGTGACCTGGAGGACAGAGTAAGGGAAAACAATCAAACTGAACAGAAGAAAGAAATAAGATTAATAAAGAATGAGAATAGATTAAGGGAACTCAACCACATCTTCAAAAGTAACAACATTTGCATTATACAGATCCCAGAAGAAGAAGACCAAGAAAATGGGGCAGAAAATTTATTTGAAGAAATAATAGCTGAAAATTTCCCTAATCTGGGGAAAGATACATAAATCCAGATCCAGGAGGCACAGAGAGCCCCCAACAAAATCAACCCAAAGAGGTCCACACCAAGACACACAGTAATTAAAATGGCAAAAAAAAGTAATGATAAAGAATTTTAAAAGCAGCAAGAGTAAAGAACACAGTACATACAAGAGAAAGCCCATAAAGTTATCAGCTGATTTTTCAGCAGAAACATCGCAGGCCACAAGAGAGTGGCATGATACATTCAAAGTGCTGAAAGAAAAAAACTGCAACCAACAATACTCTATCCAGCAAGGCTGTCATTCAGAATAGGAGGAGAGATAAAAGAGTTTCCCAGACAAATGAAAGTAAAAGGAATACATCGCCATTAAACCAGCCTTACAAGAAATGTTAAAGTGGATTCTTCAAGTGGAAAGGAAAGACCATAAACAGGAATAAGAAAAGTAGGAAACACAAAAGCAGTAAAATTAAGTATAGCTATAAAAACCAGTCAAGGGTTTCACAAAATAAAAATACGTGAAGTATGACACTATACCTAAAACATGGAGGGGAGAGGAGTAAATTTTGGCACTTTTAGAATGGGTTCTAACTTAAGCAACAATCAGGGCGCCTGGGTGGCTCAGTCGTTAAGTGTCTGCCTTAGGCTCAGGTCATGATCCCAGAGTCCTAAGATTGAGCCCTGAATGAGGCTCCTTGCTCAGTGGGGAGCCTGCTTTTCCCTCTTCCTCTGCCTGCTCCTCCCGCTGCTTGTGCTCTCTCTCTCTCTGTCAAATAAATAAATAAAAATCTTAAAAAAAAAAAAAACTTAAGCAACAATCAACTTAATACAGATTGTTATATGCACAAGATGTTATATATAAACCTAATGGTAACCGCAAATCAAGAAACCAGTAATAGATATACAAAAAATAAAGAAAAGGAATTGAAGTATATCACTAAAGAAAGCCAGCAACCCATGAGAGAAGAGAGCAAGAGAGGAAAGGAACAGAGATCTACAAAACAACTGTAAAACAAGTAACAAAAATAGCAATACATACATACCTATCAATAATTACTTTGAATGTAAATGAATTAAACCCTCCAATCAAAAAACACAGGGTGAAAGAATGGATAAAAAAACAAGACCCATCTAGATGCTGTCTGCAAGAGACTCATTTCAAACCTAAAGACATCTGCAGATTGAAAATGAGGGGGATGGAGAAACATTTATCATGCAAATGGATTTCAAGAGAAATCCAGGGTAACAATACTTACAGTGGACAAAATAGACTTTAAAATAAAGATAGTAACAAGAAACAAAGAAGAACATTACATAATCATAAAGGGAATAATCAACAATATGTAACAATTGTAAATATTTATGCACCCAACATGGAAGCACCCAAATAGATAAAGCAGCTCACAACAAACATAAAGCAAGTAATTGATAGTAATACAAGAATAGTAGGAGACTAATACCCCACTGAAATCAAGGGATAGATGATCCAAACAGAAGATCAACAAGGAAAAAAGGAAACAGTGGCTTTGAATGACACATTGGACCAGATGTATCTAACAGGTATATTCAGAACATTCTATCCTAAAACAGTGGAATACACACTTTTCAAGTGCACATGGAACATTCTCCAGAAAGGATCACATATTAGGTCACAAAACCAGTCTCAACAAATTCAAAATAACAGAAGTCATATCATGCACCTTTTCTGACAATGCTATAAAACTAGAAATCAACCCCAAGAAAAAATCTGGAAAGAATAGAAATACGTGGAGATTATATAACATGCTACTAATGAATTAGTCAACAAAGAAATCAAAGAGGAAATCAAACAATACACAGAGACAAATGAAAATGAAAACACAACAATCCAAAATCTTTGGGATGCAGCAAAAGCTGTTCTAAGAGGGAAGTTTATAGTAATATAGGCCTACCTCAAGAAGCAAGAAAAATCTCAAATAAACAACCTAACCTTACACTCAAAGGAGCTAGAAAAAGAACAAACAAAACCCAAAACCAATAGAAGGAGGGAAATAATAAATTACAGCAGAAATAAATAAAATGGAAACTAAAAATAGAATAGGACAAATTGCTGAAACCAGGAGCTAGTTCCTGGAAAAGATCAACAAAAATGATAAAATGTTGGCTAGACTCATCAAAAAAGAGAAGAGGGGGGGAGAGGGAGAGAGGACTCAAACAAAATCAGAAATGAAAGAGGAGAAATATCTGACATCACAGAAATACAAAGATTATAAGAGAATATTATGAAAAATTGTGTGTCTACAAATTGGACAACCTAGAAGAAATGGATAAATTCATAGAAACATGTAACCTATCAAAACTGAAGCAGGAAAAAAAAAAAAACTGAAGCAGGAAGACATAGAAAATTTGAGCAGACTGATAACCAGCAAAGAAATTGAATCAGTAATCAACAAACTCGCAACAAACAAGACAGCTTCACAGGTGAATTCTAACAAACATTTGAAGAGTTAATCCTGTTCGTCTCAAACTATTCCAAAAAGTAGAAGTGGTAGGGAATCTCCCAAATTCACTGTATGAGGTTAGCATTACCCTGATTCTAAAACGAGATAAAGACACTATAAAAAGAACTACAGGTCAATAAAGCTGATGAACATAGATGCAAAAATCCTCAACAAAATGGAGGATGGCAAACTGAATCCAACAATACATTAAAAAAATCATTCACCATGATCCAGTAGAATTTACTCCTGGGATGCAGGGTGGTTCAATATTCACAAATGAATCAACATGATACACCACATCAATAAGAGAAATGGTAAGAACCATATGATCTTTTCAATAAATGAAGAAAAAGCATTTGACGAAGTACAGCATCCATTCATAATAAAAACCCTCAACAAAGTAGGTTTAAAGGGAACATACCTCAACATAATAAAGGCCTTATATGAAAAACCCACAGCTAACATCATACTCAATGGGAAAAACAGAGAGCTTTTCCCCTGAGGTCAGGAACAACACAAGGATTTTCTCTCTCACCACTTTTATTCAACATAGTACTAGAAGTCCTAGACACAGCAATTAGATAAGAAAAAGAAATAAAAGGCATCCAAATTGGTAAGGAAGAAGTAAAACTTTCAATATTTGCAGATGACATGATACTATATAGAAAACCCTAAAGATGCCCCCCAAAACTACTAGAACTGATAAATGAATTCAGTAAAGTTACAGGATACAAAAATCAATACAGAAATCTGTTGATGTCTATATACTTAATGAACCAACAGAAAGAGAAATTGATAAAACAATTCCATTTACAATTGCAACCAAAAATGATAAAATACCTAAGAATAAAATTAACCAAAGAGGTGAAAGACCTGTACTCTGAAAACTATAAAACACTGGTGAAAGAAATTAAAGATGACACAAACAAATGGAAAGATATTACATGCTCATGGATTGGGAGAGCAAATATTAAAATGTCAATACTACCCAAAGCAATCCATAATCAAACACAATTCCTATCAAAATGCCAACAGCATTTTTCACAAAACTAGAAAAAATAATCCTAAAATTTGTGTGCAACCACTAACGACCCCAAATAGCCAAAGCAATCTTGAAAAGGGGGGTACCCCCACTATCCCAGATTTCAAGCTATACTACAAAGCTGTAGTAATCAAAACAGGATGGTACTGACATAAAAACAGACACATAGATCACTGGAACAGAACAGAGAGCCAAGAAACAAACCCACAATTATTGATCAATTAATGTACAACAAATGAGGCAAGAATATGCAATGGGAAAAGGAGAGTTTCTTCAACAAATGCTGAAATGGGAACTGAATGGGGAACTGGACAGCTACAGGCAAAAGAATGAAACTGGATTACTTTCTTACACCATACACAAAAATAAATCCTAAATGGATTAAAGACTTAATTGTGAGACCTAAAACCATAAAAATCCTAGAAGAGAGCACAGGCAGTAATTTCTTTGACACTGGCCCTAGCAACGTTTTTCTAGATATGTCTCCCAAGGCAAGGGAAACAAAAGCAAAAATAAACTATTGGGACTACATCAAAATAAAAAGCTTCTGCATAGCAAAAGAAATAATCAACAAAAAAAGACAACCTATTGAATGGAAGGTGTTTATAAATGATATATCCACTAAAGGGTTAGTACCTAAAATACATAAAAAAAAAAAAACTTATAAAACTTAACACCAAAAAAAAAAATTCAATTTAAAAATAGGCAGAAGACACGAACAGGTATTTTTCCAAAAAAGATATACAGATGGCCAACAGACACATGAAAAAATACTCAACATCACTAATCATGGGAGAAATGCAAATCAAAACCACAATGAGGTATCACCTCACACCGGTCAGAATAGTTAAAATAAAAAACACAAGAAACAACAAGTGTTGGCAAAGATATGGAGGAAAAGGAATGCCTGTGCACTGTTGACGGGAATGTAACTAGAAGCAACTGGTGCTTCCATGGTGGGAAACAGTAATGGAAATTCCTCAAAAAATTAAAAATAGAATTACCATATGATCCAGTAATTCTACTACTGGGTATTTACCCCCAAAACACAAAAATACTAATTAGAAAAGATATATGCATTCCTATGTTTATAGCAGCATTATTTACAATAGCTAAACTATAGAAGCATGAATGGATAAAGATGTGGTGCATATATATAATGGAATATTACTCAGCCATAAAAAAGAATGAAGTCTCACTATTTGCAACAACTTGTATGGGTATAGAGTGTATGATGCTAAGTGGAATAAGTCAGTCAAAGAAAGACAAATACCGTATGATTTTACTCATATGTGGAACTTAAGAAACAAAACAAATAGTCAAAGAAAAAAAAAGGCAAAAAAGCAGACTCTTAAATACAGAGAACAAACTGATGGTTACCAGAGGGGAGGTGGATGGGGAATGGGTGAAACAGGTGAAGGAGATTAAGAGTACACTTATCCTGATGAGCACTGAGTAATGGATAGAATTGCTGAATCACTATATTGTATACCTGAAACTAATGTCACACTACATTAATTATACTGGAATTTAAAAACAAAAAAATTTTTTAAAAAAGAACAAAATGAGTATAGATAAATACATACAGCTCTGGAGATTTGCTTTCTACCCTTTAGGTAGAAACTGCCTAAGTACCTACTTGATTATGGGAAAGTCCTAAGGAAGTTCAAACAGATATGAAAACTCCAGAATGTTTTCAGAGTTGTTTGTGACACCATAGCAGAATCCCCAGGGCTTATTCTCTGCCACTTGGACCCTCAGACTTTGAGAAACTTCCCCTTGAATAACTAAGTAAAAAGAGAACCAAAGCAAGCTAAATCCCTTTCAGATCTAAATCATTTCTGGGGTGGTCCTGAGGGAAAGGAAGTGTAGTGTAGGCAGAGGTGATAAACTGCTGGCCTAAGCTGAATGTTTAAACGGATAGTGGTTGATATAAGATAGCTCCCGTATTTATCATACATGCAGCCAGTGACTGAGAGACTATAAACTTCAATGCCCAGGACACAGACTGAGAACAAAGTATGTGGAAAAGAGCTGATGGACAGTTAACAATACATTCCAAAGTATGCAGAAGGGCTTCAGCAGACTGCAGTGGACCTCATATGTAGTATTACCAAGTCAGACTGTCAGGCCTTCATGTGATTTATAACCCTGCGTTGGCTTTCATTTATGGCAGATGTAAAAGCAAATGTTTCCAGAACTCCCCTACATGACAGTTTCACAAATGGAAAGAAGAGTGTTTTCAGTAACAACCACAAAAATAAGGAATGGCCACCAATTGTTTATTATCTACCATATAATTAATTACTATGTTAAAATCATAGGAAATACAAACAAGTATAAGTCATGACACTTACACACATAGACATATATACATATACACATCAAGACAATATGGGACAAATGAAAGTACTAGAGAAGTACAGAAGGTAATAGACAATTAAGTGATCTAGAAATGTAACCAGAGAATTTGAGCTCCAGGGTGATGTTTAATAGCGGGAAATATTCGCCCAAAAAAGGAAAATCGAGAGGACATTTTGGTTCAGAGATGGTAATATGCAAGTACTAGGTAAGATTATTGCATAATGAGTAGATCAGTTTGGCTGCAATGAAGAGTATGAGTAGGGGAGCAGTAACAAGGAAGACTGGAAAGAAGGACTAGACAAATTATAGGGTCTCAAATGCCAGACTAAGAGGTTTGAATCCTAAGCCTATTCTAGAGATAATACAACTGTTAAAGGTTTTTGAGCAGTACAGTAATAAGAAAGCAGAGCTTCAGATTTATTCAGCGATGGTATATAAAATATACTGGAAAGTGACAAACTGGGAGAAGCAGTATCACAACAGTTAAGTGTACAGTGTTAAGAGCTTATCCTAAGATGATGATGACTGAAAGGAAAAGAGATAATTGAGGCCCATTGTGAATAAAGTGACAGACCTTGATGATAAATGAAATAAAATCATAGACAGTTATGAGCCTTAGGGAACAGAAGAACATTACTATGGGTTATAGAAATATAGAAGTAAAAACATGCTGACTTGGCATATCCAGCAGACAAAAATGTGGAATGGGGATTGAGAGATAGAAAGGGTTGAGAGATAGCAAGTTTTGTCCCCAGTGTTTAGAACAGATAAGAGGAGTAAAGCAATTCACTAAATGAAACCTTGTGTATTCAAAATCTAACCTAATAGCTTCCAGGAAAAAGATTTTGACCTTGAAGATAATCAAGTCCTAGATGCTATACACTACAACTTTGAGGTATATACTGTTCTGATGAAAACCTTTTGCATCTGCATTCTGAAAGCAACAAAAAAAGGTTTAGCTCCTAGGACAAAGTCAGTTGAACTGAAACTATTTTTAAGATATAAAGAAATATGTGTACATTATATTGCTGTCAAAATCACAGCTGTAAAGAGGGGTTTTGTTCAGATTACAAAAGTGAAAAAATTATCTATAAATGCTGGATATTAAGTGTAATATGAATGAACACATTGCCTACAAAGAAAAAGAAAAATTAGAAAAAAAATTATAATTGGGGCTACGATCTTTTTATTCAGGCTAATCTTAAAAACTAGAATTTTCATATTCTGGACATGGGTCACTTTTTAATGGAAAATCCAACCTTTTGAAGCTCAATTTATTTCCTATTCGGCCTAAGTACATGGCCTTGAAAGAGTTAAGAACTGTCATGAAAGTGAAGACAGTAATCTCACAAAGTAGAACCTGGCTTAGCTCGTAGTTCCAGTTTTTGCTTCTGAATCTTGATAACCCGGAAGTTAAGAAAAACGACCTGGACTAAACTACTGGATCCTACTAAAAGCAAAATTTTAGCATGAGAGATCCTCCTTATCTTTCTCTTAGATTGAAAAAAACTTGGATATTAAACTTTTTTAAATTAACCTTTTTTACATTTAAATTTTTTTGTGACAAATTAGGGTTGAGATATATACATGGGATAAGCTAAGTCCTCTCTACCCTTAATTCTACCAGATAACCTAAGGCCAAACTGTCACTGTAAGAAGGCCCCGAATGACCCCTACACCTTCGTTCAATTAAACTATGACAAATTCTGGAACTATTTACATGTGTGTATAAAATATATAAAACAACCTCCATCTCTTAGTCCTTTTATAACCAATGGAGAGTTTCGTGCAAAGAAAATCTGTAATTGTTTTTAAATGGTAATGGCCGATTTAAAGTAATTCAAATAATGTTTGTGTGTTTCTCTAAGACCAAACAGAACCTGTGGGATGTATAATACTGCCCCAGAGTCCCCAGATAATATGTGTAAGAATGTGCTCATCCTTTTCTATAGAAATGAACATTTTTAAAGAAAGTCTCAAAAACTCTCAAAAGAAGATCAGAAAGAGAAGCAGACACTCACTAGTCGGTCTCTGTCATTTTGGAGTGATGACATAGCTTTCTTTAAACTCTGGACTTCAGCTGGGCTGGCTGCAGGCTGGGCTGCAGACCTCTGCTTTCCCTCCTCCAACTTGCGGAATTTCTCCAGTTCATTCAACAGGTGATCTCTCTCATTCTGTAGACTGGCCATAGCCTTGGAAAAGGACTGTACTTGGTTGTAAGAATCTTCTAGTTGTGAGGACAAGTGAAGCAGTTGCTCATCTTTGGACAGAAGCTGTTGGTTAAGTTTCTCGAGGTGAGGCAAGCTGTTATCCTCAGTGGAGTTCCCTGAAAGGGCAACTTTAGAAACAAGAGCATCTCTCCCCCTGCGTACGAGGCCCTGTTCTTCTCTCAGCTGTTCCAGCTCCTTCAGACTGGCATTGTATTTCCTTTTCAGTTCATCAAGCTCCTCATTGGCATGATCTCTGCTATTTTGTAGGGAATTCATAGACCTTCCAAAAGACTGGATTTGTGCTGTGAGATCTTTATTTTCTTTGGTGACTGAAAGTAATTTCTGTTCCATGTCCACCAGATCTCTCGCCAGCTCTGCCACTCTCTCTTCTGCAGTTTCTGTTTCGTTTCGCATTATCCCTGCATCATGATGAAGATGCTTTAATTCTTTCTTCAGTTTATCTTCAATTTCACCCACCTTCTTGGCAGCCTCCTTCTGAACATGAACCAATTCCTCTTCCAGTTCTGTAATTCTCTTCTGAGAGGAGGAAAGGGTAGTACTTAACTTCTGTACTTCTTCTTCTTTTACTTTTAATTGGGCCTGAAATATTCCCAAAGTTCCTTCTTCTTGCAAGGCTGTCAATTGTCTCTTTAGTTGGGATACAGACATCTTTAAGCTCTCAATCTCTTTACACAAACCTTGTTTCTCCTCCTCTAGAGCAAGAGAGGACCTCTGCAGATCCTCCTTTCCATCCTCAGACTCCTTCAGCTTTTCTTCCAATTTGGCACATTCACTTTTCAGCTCCTTATTCTGCTGAAGTTGAGCATCAAGGAGTTGCTTTTGCTGGCAGTCCTTTCTTGATATGACTTGGTTCAGGTCTTCTCTATATTGGATTAGTTCTGCATCTAGTTTGGCATTCTCAGAATTGAGATCATCCATATGACTTCGCAAGCATCGAATTTCTTCTTTAAGCTCGTTATTCTCAGCAGCAGCGTCCTGGATGAGTTGATCTTTTTCCAGGATGACAGAGAGATGTCGCTCTTCCAGCTGTTGGTAGTCGCTGACAATGCGGTCTCGGTCATCCTGGAGAGAAGACATGGATTTAACAAAGGAATTCAACTGAGCCTTCTGCTGCAAGTTTTCCTTTTTGATGGATTTTAGTGTCTCCATAAGGTGTTTGGTTTTGTCAACAGCCTTTTTTTTCTCCTCTTCTAAGACAATATTCTCCTCTTCCTCCTGGGACAACAGGTTTTCCAATTCTTTAATTTCTTTATTATGTTGCTGATGCAGTTCAGCAACAGCTACTTGGATTGCCTGTTCCTTGGCAGAAAGCAGGCTTATAATCTTCTGCTCTTTCATGTTTATTTCTTCATGCAGCCTGCTGGTCAGTTGTCTGGAGGCCTGAAGATCCGTCTCTAGCTGTTCATAACTGAACTTACAATTCTGGATATCAGCCTCTTGCCGCTTTATGATCCCTTCCAAGTTTTCTTTATTTTCCTTACATTTTTCTAAAGAGTTATTTAAATCAGTTGACTGGTCTCTGAGAATCTTAAGTTCTGATTCCAACTTAGCTAATTCATTCTGAGAACTGTGGTATAGTTGTCGAATCTCTTCTAGCTGGGACAAAAGTTCTTTGTTTTCCCCCTGCAGAGTATCACAGACCTTCTGTTGAAGCTGAACCTCTGTCTGGGCCTTGGACTCCCAAATCTGCTTGTCATGTTCAAGCCTGGAAGAAAAAGAGAGAAGGTCATTAATCACAGATTTCCAGGAAAAACTATCTGATGCCTAAGGAACATATATGACAATGCTACTCAGATCTAAAGATGAATCAGTATTCATAATTAAAGGTGCTCATCCTTTCCATGAAGAGATATTAGCTCTACTGGATGCTCTGTATTAAAGGTATAGTGCACCTAAGGGTATAAAAGTCATAAAACTCCAAAGCCATGTTGCTTATTTTAGTGACATGACTTTGTACACTCTAGAAAGCAGTATTTTCTCCTATTTTGCTTTACTTTGCTCCAGACAAGCTCACATCTAGCTCCTTAAAGGAATAATCTTGGTATGACAGACAATGACAAAACCTGTCTCAGAGCAGAAAAATCCTATTAAAAGTGGAGGAGTACCCACTATGGGGGACACTGTTAGTTCTTGAGCTTGAAAAATGATATAAAATTGAAGTTAGAGGAAAATAACTCTCATGCATATGAATTGATCTGGAATACGGGGAAGAGAAAAGAGGAGATCATTTATGAGGCTAAAGCAATCATTTGGGAGTACCACAGTAAAAATCCAGACAAAGGTAGTGGAAATGAAAATTAAAAGAAAGGGAGAAATCAAAGCGATCTCTCAACAGAGAGAAGGGAAGAGTAGCAGACATGGATTTTTCACCTAATACTAGCCAAAAGTCATTAACAAAAAAAGAAAGAGTCAGAAGTGAGAGAGAATGTAGTTTCTAGGGAAATTTAAGCCAAAATTAGGCCCATAATATTAAAGGGAATAAAAATAGTTTAGAGGCTTTCTTTGCCTTCAGTTACTTTTAGAAGAGCAAAAAAGTTACCCATTTACCTGGAAATACTGATCTTCAATTCTTCCATGTGGATGGACATCTGCCTAAGTTGATCCTTTAGAACACTGCAGTTCTCCTCCTTCAGTCTAATTTCTTCTTCTTTGGTTTGAATAGCATCACTGAATTTCCTCTCCCATTTCTTGGCTTCATCTATCACCCTGTCTCGATCATCCTGGAGGGAAGACATGCTCTTCGTGAAAGCTGCAAGCTGGGCCACAGTACTGTCCAAGTTTTCCTGAAGTTGCTTAACTTCCTTGTCTTTCTTGTTCAAGGTAATCTGAATCTCTCCAAATGTCTCTTCCAAGTGGACTTTTTCTCTACGCAAAGCATCCAGTTTCTCTTGCATGTTCTTCTTCTCTTTCAGGTGTTTCTCTTCTACTTGCTCCAGTCTTCGCTCCAGATCTTCATCCTTTTGTTTCATTTGGCTTTTAACTGATTCTTTGTTTGACTGAAGTTCCTTTTTCAACTTGAGATTGTCTGCTAGGACCCTTGCTGCTTCACTCTGAGTGTCATCTAGCAGTACTTTGAAGCTAGCCAATTCTGCTTCTGCCCTCTTGCGGTGTTCAGTGGCTTGAGCCAGATTTTCTTTGGTTATTTCCAAATCTTTTTGAGACTCAGTCTGAACAAATTCTAGGGCCTTAACAGTTCTCTCCAGAGCACTAATTTTCTCTTGGTACCTGATGCAGTCCTTCTGCAGCTGCTTTATTTCTTGCTGTTTTTCTTTTAAGAGCTCCTGGAGTTCCTCTGCATGGCTTTTATTGCCAGGTCCCTTCTGAGCACCTTGTATTTTCTCCAAATATTCCTTTCGTATTTCTGACTCCACCTTAGTTTTCTCCTTAACTAACTGCTGCTTTTCTTCTTCCAATTCACTCACACACTTTTTAAGGTTCTGCATTTCAGATTCTAGTAGCTCATTTTTTATTTGGGCATCTGTAACATCCTGATAGTAATTTCCAATGCTTCCATTAAGTTCTGCTAATTGATTCATAAGCCTCTCTTCCAAATCATCTTTCTCTTCTTCTGCTGTCTCCTTTAGCTTGGTAACTCTGGCAAGTTCTTCTTGTATTTGCTGATTTGATAGGTTTATTTTGGTTATTTCTTCCTGAAGCATTTTTAGTTCACCATCCTTTGCTGATATTTGACTCCGTAAAGCACTTCTCTCATTTTCTAAAGTCTGGCTGAATTCCCTTTCTTTCTGCTTCTCTTCCTCTAACTCAGCAATTCTTTCTTTGAGCTGATCAATCTGCTGAAGGTAGTTATTAATTTCATCATGTGAGCTGACATTCTCACCTTCATCAGGCTTCTTGGCACTGTTCTCTGACAGAATGGATTCCGAATCTTCGGACCTTGTGCTCATGTCCCGAGTATCCTGCTCATTAGACTCACCTGGGACAGACTGCGTTGCCCCTTCAATGATATCCCTTTGGTTATCATGTTTCTCAGAAGCCTCTAGGCTAGCTTGTTTGGACACATTACTTTCTACCTGATGCTTTAAATCTTGAACCTCTTCACTTAGAGAGTCCTTCTCAGTCATTAAAGCCTCAAACTCTTTAGAAAGGGTTTTATATTCTGTTTTGACCCTTTCTAGTTCCTCTTTCAAGCTGGAATTGGAAGAAAGAAGTGCTTCCATATCATCATTAGATGTACCTCCTCCAGAGTGTACCTCTGCTCTAAGCTGGTCATTCTCTTCTTCCAGTTCTAGGATTTTCTGCTGTTTAGATTTGGCAAACTTTCTCATCTTTTCTTTCATTTCCTCCATTTCCTGTTCAGCTTCCTGCAATTGCTTTTCTGCCTCTTTCTTGTTTGCTTCTGTGCTTCTTAACTTGCCATACAATTCTTGTTTCTCCTGCCTCACAGTTTCCACGACATGCTGAATCCTTTCTGCCTCATTACTGACATTCTCGTAGGATTGCAGAAGTATTTCATACTCTTTTTGTAACTCTTTGTGTTTCTCTTGCCACTCGGTGCTTTCTGCAATCTTAGAACATTTCAAAGATTCAATTTCCTTCACTAAATTTTCCTTGTCTTCAGTAAGATTCTCCAGAGCTAATTTCAGACTTTCACAAGAGCCATTGAGACTTTGATTTTCCATTAAAGATCTGTCCATTTCTGTAATGAGCTTGTCTCTTTCTTCCTGAAGAAGAGCTAACTTTCCTAAGAATATATCTTTTTCTTTATTTTGAGTAGAAACTTGGCTTTCCACATCTGCCAGAGACTTAGTGAGATGTTCAATGGTATCTCTGGCCAAAGACAACTCCTCTTGGAGACCTTTGTTTTCTTTTAGTGCTTCTTTTCGGGAAATAAGGGCAGCTTGCAGTTTCCTCTGTATTTGTTGCTTTGCTTTACTTTCTTCTCCAGTCTCTTCTGGTTTTTGCTTCATTTCACAAAGTTCCACCTGTAACCGCTTTATCTTCTCATCATGTTCTTTGGCTTGCATTTCCAGCTGTGTATGCAGAGCCTTGATTAAATCCTCTTGTTCCATTATCTCTGTTTGTACTCTCATAAGGGCCTCTTCTTTCTCATTAAGCTGTCCAGAAAGGTATCTAACTTCTTCTTCCTTTTTGCCTATGAGTTTTTGCAGTTCATCTAGTTCAGGCTGCAATTCTCTTAGATGTTCTAATCTGGCAATTTCTAGCTGACTGCTTTCCAATTTCTGCCTCAGGCTTTCTGCATGGGCTTCAGCTTCATGGGATGCTGTCCTCAGACTTTGAATTTCCAAACCTTGTTTATTTATCTGCTCTTGTAACTGAAATACCTCTTCTGATTTTTTAGTAAGCTCACTTGTTGCAGAACTAACCTTCAATTCCAACTCCTCTTTCTCGGCCTCTATCTCTTTCAGCTGGGTCTTAATCTGGGCAACAGAAGTACTGCCCTGCAGAGCATCTGCATCTCTAGGATAAGAAGGCAAGTCAGACTCTGAAACAAGTTGAGCAGGTTGCTGCTCTGTGGTTTTGAATAAAGGCTCTTTTGAACTTGGAGTGGGAGAGCCTAGATCCTGCTGGTCAATGCCCAGGAGTTTTCTGTCTATAGACTCCTTTACCTGAATCTGGAGTTGTCTTAGCTGGTCTCCGATGTTCTCATTTTCCTTGCTCTGCTCATCAAACTGTTCTTGTAAGCGATTATAGTCATCCTTCTGGTGCTTTAGCTCCTCCCTAAGATGTCTTTCTTTCTCCTGTGCCTTCTGTAGAATCGCCTTTCGAGAGGTTAACACTTCCTGTAGCTTCTTTTGAAGTTGTTCCTTTTCTTTTTCTAGGTCCAATATCTTTTCTTCCAGTTCTGGTTTCCAGTGTTCTCCACTACCTGCACTAGGTGGACTGATCGCCACTGTTTCTTTTACAGGTGTTGCTGAGTCTCCATCACCTACATCCTTGTTACCTGGGGTTAATTTTTGGATAACAGCTTGGTTTTCAGTGATTTCTGCTTGCAGCAAATCTATTTGGTTTGTTTTCTCTTGCAAGTTCTGATTCATCTGTTTGATCACAGCCTGTAACTGTTCTTCAGCTGCTACCTTTTCTTCTAAATCCTTCCTTATATGCTCTAATTCCACCTCTTTCTCAGATATTGTCTGTTTTAAAGAAATTTCTAATTCTTGACACTTAGCAGTCATACATTTTTCTGAGTCTTCTTTGCTTTCTTCATCTTCCTCCATTTCCCTCTTCTCACACTCATTGAGCGGGATCTCTTTCGTAGACTCATCTTTCACTTTGGCCAATTCCTCTTCTAATCTACTGACTTTCTGTAGAAGCTCCTTTCTGTTAATAAGAGCTGCCTGGAGCTTTCTCTTTCTCTGTTCACTTTCTTTCTTCACAAGGTCTAATTCATGCTTAAGCTCTTCTTTACTTAGGAGCCCTGCTGGGCTCAGCTCATCATAATTCTGTTTAAGGCCAGAAACAACTTCTTTATCTTCTTCCACCTGCTCTTTTTTTGCCTCTTCAGCTCTGGATAGTAAGTTCAGCTGTTCTTTAAGAGTTTTAATTTCAATCCCAAGAGAAAACTTCTCTTCATTAAGCTGGACCATTTTCTCAGTCATACTAAAGCTGATTTCTGTCACTTGCTGATCCTTCTCCAGGATGGTTTGTTGGAGGGTTTCCACATCTCTTTTTTTCTCTAATAAGAGTTGATCCATTTTTGCTATTTCAAGTTCCTTCTGTGAAAGAGTCTGGGAAAGTTCTTCCATTTTATTTGAGATATCCCTCACACGTTCTGCCTCTTCAAGCACTTCATTTTCCTTCTTCTGCAGCTGGCTTTGCAGGCTTTTTATGAGTGTACTCTGCTCAGAAAACTGAAGCTGTATATCATCCAGTTCATTCTGTAAAACTTCAATTTTCACATCTTTAGATTTGGCTTCTATGCTAAGACTGTGGATCTGTTCAGAAAGCAAGTTGTGATGAGTCGTTTGACTTTCATAATCAAGTCTTCTTTGCCTTTCTTCTTCTGCAAGGTTCACTTCCAGTTGTTGTACCTGAGCCCTCAGTTCTGTTACCACACTAAGTTCCTTCACTTGAGAAAGAAGCTGGTCTCTTTCTTCAGACAAAGCGGTGAATGCGCTGTTGGTGTTTTCAGCGTTTTTCCTAAACTCTTCAATCAACTGGGTTAGGCTGCTGATTTCCTTAGCTTTCTCATCTAAATTTTCCTCATAGATTTCTTCTGCTTTACGAAAGCTTATTTCAAGCTCCGAAATTTGCATTTTTAGCCTTTCCAATTCATCCTGGTGACACTGACAAATTCCTGGTACAGCAGAAGGGGGTTTATCAATATCATCCTGCTTGACTGATTTTAATTCCATTCCTGTGTCATTTAAAGATATTTCCTCAGATGTTCTATTCTGAAGTTTAGTACTCATCTGCTCTTCTTTTTCAACTGTTGGAAGACTGCTCTCTTCATGTGACATCGAGGGAAAATGTTGCCCTGTATCTTCAGGCAGTATTTTCATGCTAACTGTAGGTATTCCTTCACTCTCTGTCTGCTTCATTTCTTTCTGGTCAGGGACCTCAGGGTCCCCCTCAGCCTTTTTTCCCTGGAGCTGCAACTTAAGAAATGCAATCTCTTCTTGAGCTTCTTTCATTTCCAACAATAAAACTGACAGTTCTTTATGTTTCTGAAAAAATGTGTTGTCTAGGACATCTTGTCCACTCTCCTCGGCAGAAGAGCTGCTCCTATTGAGCCTCGTAATATCAACCATGCTGATCTATTTAAAAAAAAAAAAAAAAAAAAAAAAGGAAAAGCCTCAGTCAGGTGTCTTATAAGAAAGAGCCTACTAAAAACTCATATTTCATGCATTTTTCAAAACCTGCAACTTACTAGTCAAAACATCCTACCATAAAACTGCTAAATACTTTTAAAGTCAGTTTTTATTTCCCAAATTGGACCTCTGAGGGTACCCTGTCAATCATATAGGTCAAGCCACATTCATAAGACCTATGGTAACCTGGAACTCCTTTTCTGGATATCCCTTACTTGGGAAACTGTTTTCTTTGGATTAAAATTCCTAAGTGTTCTCTTAAGAACCACTTAAAAATAAAAAGGGAGGTGGGATGCATTAAATTTTGTTTCATCCCATACCAAAAAAGGAAGTTATAATTCTTTTTCCTAAACTATCCATTGAAATGGGAACTATTAGATAAGATAGCCATTACCAGGTAAGTAGATTATCAAACAAGTAGGTTAAGATAAATTGCCATGATCACATAATCAAAAAGGAGTTCTGCTGAGGCTTGGGTATGAAATTACAGACTTGCTTGACAAAATACTATTATTACAAAGGTAACTCTGTTAGACTGCTCAACCCATATACATTATTTCTATAATTGTCTTCCTGGGAAACAAAATCAGTGAGTCTCCTGATAAATTTCATTAGAATTTTACTAAATGAGTCTGGGGACAGTGTACACAAGAAAATCACTACCTTTGCCAACAGCACCATTTTTTTTTTCCCCAGAAAAAATTCCAATTTGATAGGAGAAAAAAAAAAAAGAAAGAAAAACCCACAGGACTGTCAAATAATGTAGTGGTCAAGCGTACAAGCTCTGCAGCCCAACTGCCTAAATTCACACCTTCGCTCTGCCATTTACTAGCAAAAGCTGGCACACAGCAAGTATTGACTATTTGCTATTATGTTGATAACATTCTCAGCCACTGAACAAGAAAAAAATATTCATCATTTTAAAATTATTTATTTTAAGAAAGGTTATTTTTCATGAGCATTATTTTTAATCACTTAAAATTCTTTGCTCTCTGCATTATTCATACTCATATTTCTGGAGACTAAAACTGAACACAGTATTTAAGCACATAGAAAAAGTTCCTTTACAATTTCTTCATGTCACATTCCTATTTTATCCATCCCTATACACATTAAACACCTGATATAGTCAAGGTATCACTTCTGCCAAAAGACTTCAATATAACTCCTTTCTTGTTCTCTCTCTCACCTTAAGTATACTTATTTCCTCTTTTTGTCATGCCACTTCACTCACTCTCCTCCTTCCCTTGGTCACATCCTCTGTTGCTCCCTACGATATCTACAGAATTCAACTTTTTGGCTCAAGTGAAAAATCAATGTTATCCACAATGAGAGAACGAGAACCAGAGAACTTTGCTTCTTCTAGCCACTCTCATTACTTTTTCTGTTAATACTAGTCTTCCCCTTTCAGTTGAGCTTACACATTCTATGAACCTTTTCTACTCACTTTCTCTTATCCCAAAGGATTATCTTAGGTACCCTTCCTTTTGCAATTTCTGTGTGTGTGTTTTTCCCCTTTCTTTTCCATTGTTCTCTGTTCATTTGTTCTCCCTTCTGGTATTGTTTTTCTTTTTCTTTTACCATCTTTCTTATCTGTTCCTCTTTTTTGATCTAAGTTATCTTGTTTTCACTAGACACTACTGCTAAGCATCTTAAAACATTAAGCACCTGCTTGCCCAAGATTCATTTTTACTCTTTGACTCTTATCCATACAATGCTACAACTTTCAAAAATTTAATTTCCTTTTGGGGCGCCTGGGTGGCTCAGTTGGTTAAGCCACTGCCTTCGGCTCAGGTCATGATCCTGGAGTCCCTGGATCGAGTCCCGCATCGGGCTCCCTGCTCGGCAGGGAGTCTGCTTCTCCCTCTGACCCTCCCCCCTCACATGTGCTCTCTCTCATTCTCTCTCTCTCAAATAAATAAATAAAATCTTTAAAAAAAAAAAATTTAATTTCCTTTTGCCAATTTTGTGAACAGAGCATCAGTAGTCCCATCAAAAGATACTGAATATAAGTGTAGTGGTTAATTTTATTGTCAAGTTGGCTAGGGCATGTACCCAGATACTTGGTCAAACATTATTCCAGATGCTTCTGTAAAGATATTTTTTTAGGTTAGATTAACATTTAAATCAGTACACTTTGAGTAGATTACCCTCCATAAAATAAGTGGGCCTCATCCAATCAGCTGAAGGCATTAACCAAGAAAAAAAAAAAAAAGACTGACCACCTCCAAACAGAGGGAATTCTGCCCGCAGGCTGCCTTCAGACTGTAACTCTTCCCTGGGTCTCCAGGCTGCTGGCCTACCTAACCTGTAGATTTTGGATTTGCCAGCTTCCACATTTGCATGAACCAATTCCCTTAAAATAAATCTCTCTCTACATATATACACACTCCCTATTTTGTTTCTCTGAAGAGCTCTAATATAATAAGCAGATACTTTTTTTTTTTAGCAGATACTAAAGTTACATTATTCCTCAAGGCCATTTATGACTCTATCATGGACTTCTTGATTGGAAGAATAAAGCCAGTTAAGCACAATACAGCTAACAATAATCTTAAATCAACAAAATATTAAAGAACCACACATTTCTTATAGTAATTTTCAGGTTATAAAAAGCACCAATCTTCAAAAATTCCCTTTTTAATATAATCTGAAATGAACCTAGGCCAATTTAGTGGAGGGGAACTAGAGATTTTATCTAATCTCACTGAGAAACTTTTCTGAGATGGGAAAAGAATTTGAGATAAATAGTAACCCCAGTATGAGAAATGGATTATCAAATCCCAAATAAATAGCTACTGTACTTGCATTTTGTTTCAGGACAAATTTAAAAACTCCAAATATTCAGAAATGAATGAGACTAAATGGGAAATAATAACCATTATGACTTTCTTAAATAGATCTCACTTTCTAGGTAATGTAATGCTCAGTCAACATTAGAAAACTGCAGAAATGTTTAGGTTTGAAGCTAACTCCTCTTGATCTAGTTCACATTCTGGTTACTTTTACGAACATTATCACTTACCTCACTGACTTCTCTATCTGCCTCTCCACTTCTATTCTGAGCCTCCAAGAGAGTAATCTGAGAAGATAGTTTTTCTGAAAGTCACAAAATAAATATCCTTAGATGATCTATGTAGAGTGTTTGAGAAAACAGCGGTATGATTGTGAGGCTACTGGAGATGCATGAAATCATCAAGGGGAAAGAAATAAAATAGTTTTGGGAAGATAAAAGATTTATATTATTAAAAAGAAGTGGCACAAGAAGATGAGCTAAAAGAATGGTGAAAGAAAAAAAGAATGGTGGTAGATGATAATAATTAATCTGAGTGAAGTATATAAATAGTGGAGGGCTTTAAAGAAGAAGGACGCCAGAGCATGTAACAAGTAGCAGCTATTTCTGTGGCATTATTTGGGACTCCTAGGGCAATAAATTTGCCTTGGTTTATCCATAACCTTACTGTGTTCATAATATACATCTTATATTAGGAGTGCCTAGGTGGCTCCATCGGTTAAGCGGCCAACTCTCGATTTCAGCTCAGATCATGATCTCAGGGTCCCGGGATTGAGCCCTGCGTTGGGCTCTGTGCTCAGCAGGGAGTCTCCTTGAGGATTCTCTCTCCCTCTTCTTCTGCCCCTCCCCCTGCTCACGCATGCTCTCTACCTCTCTAAAGTAAATAAATCTTAAAAATATATTTATACATTTTACGTTAATATAGCACTTAAATGTCTTCAATGTTCTTTCACATATGTTCATAAAGACAGCAAATTTTTGCACTAGAACAGAGCTATGCATTCTCCTCAATGACCATCTAAGGAAACAAAGAATGACATGACCTACAGGTAGTTCAGAGAGAGCTGGGATCATAATCCAGTCTTCCAAGTTCTACCCCATGTTCTATTTTAATGCACATATATAAAAAGGGTAGTAGTATCTTCAAGGATAAAAATACTGATTATTAATATGCCTCCAAGAAGTTTATACTCTTTCTGAGAAGCTAAGACAGATATAGTAAAGGGAAAAAAAGCATACTTTGTACACTACATCTAGATGTCTTAATGTGACCTACATGGGCTCTCACGAGTTGACCCCACTTACTCTACAACCTCCTCTTGGGCACTGCCCCTTTTTTGTTCACTCTACTCCACAAAATACTGGTCTTACTTCTGTCTGCAAACATACCAAGTTTATTCAGACCTCATGGTTATTTGCCCTACCTTTTTGCTCTGTTTGGAATGCTCTTTGCTCAGCCTGTTTGCATGGCCGTCCCCTTTTCATCATTCAGGTTTCAAGTTAACAGAGAGGCCTACCCTGACCACTCTAATGCTGCTTTCCTCTTCCCCCCAGGCATACCTGCACTTTCTTTTTATTTTTATCATAATACTTATCACTCTCTGAAATGTTCTTATTTATATACCTGTTTATGGCCTATCTTCCCCTCTAATATCCTCAGGGCAGTATCCGCAGCAACTAGATTACTGCCTGGCACATAGAATAGGTACCATAGAAATCTGCTAAATGAATGAATGACAATTCATGAAACAAATAAATTCAACACAGTATATAATGCGTTCAGATACCTCACAAGATTATTTGAGGAAGAGGTACCAGGGGTAGAAATGGAAGTACAAAAGGTGAGTTGAATAGAATATGATACATGAAGCAAAAATAACCTGAGACCAAACACAAAAACTAATACAGAAAATCTTAAGGCCAGTGATCCCTGCAGGATAAAGCAAAGAGAATGGAACTCGTGTAACAGCTCTAAACTGTAACGAGCTACGTGACAGTGATAGGTATTGTTTGCAAAACTGCAAAGTAAGCATCATGGATAAGGTCTCAAAGAAGTGCTTCAAGTGGGTTGAATAATGAGCTGAATTTGTGGTGTTCTTTATGTATCAGCAATGGTGGGAACGGGCTAATAAATATATATAATCCCCAGTATTTAGAGCTAAGGAGAACTGAAAAATGGTTAAGGTGGAAATACTGTCTTTAGAGTTTAAGAAATGGTACAAATTCATTCTCACTCTTAGAAGATAAAGCACAGTAGTCCAGTTTATCAAGGATAAAATAGATCATTAATGCACTATTAACTACATGTTACTAAAACCATCAAGGTTCTTGTCAAGTAAATGATAAATGGAAGGAAGTATTTACTTTTACTAACTATTCATACAGTCTACCAGAATAAAATGCTAACTTTAGTTCAATCCAACAAAACTTTATTTGGCAGCCACTATTTGCCAGGGACTATACTAGTTCTTGGTAAAAAGTAAAGCAAAGATGAAAAAGAAAAATTGTTCCTACACTTGAAAGGCTTATACTTTATCTCTGAAGATCTTATAGAATAAAATATAAACATAAACAGATGATTTTAATACAATGTTAAAGGAATGTAAGAATGTTATAGAGGCACAAAAATTTAACCCAACTGACAGGGATCAGGGTAAACTTCCTGAAAAAGATAATACCCTAGTTGAGGCCTGAAAGATGAGTAAGAATTAGCCTGGCTAAAGGGATAGGGTTCTAAGCAGTATACAACATGAGCAAAACCCAAAAATGTTTTCTACTTTTGGACTTTTATTTATACTGATCTGTGTTACCTCATCCCCCAAATTTATTACTAGGAATGTACTTTCTTTCTTCATTTTGCCTATTTAAAAATTCGTCATCTTATTAAGGTCCTATTCAAGCCATGCTCCTGAAGATTCCTTGACCACTCCAAAATAAATATAATACAGATATCCTGCAGCATTTATAGCCCATAATGCAAAATGTTATACTTACATAAACACTGGTATGGTGCTTTAATTGTTTATTGTGTATTAATCCTATCTTTAATAACTACCAGCTGTGCTAAGATCTTTATTGTCATAGAATCAGAAAATCTACATGTTATATATGTAAGTGATAAAAGTAGAGGCACATGTAGGTTAAAAAGAGAGAATTATGGTTTTCATTTATACATACCATTCTCAGCTTTCAGCTCTTCCAGTTCTATAGAACTAAGGAGCAAAGCTCTCTTTTCATTCTCTAGTTCTACCACTTGCTTCTGCAAAAAGGCAATATTCTCCTCAGTGACTGCCTAAATTGTAGAAAGACAACAAATTAATGATTCTCAGTGAAAACTTTGACACTAATGCCCAGAGAGGCTCTGGCATTTTTGTCTTCTACAAGTTCTCTAGCATGAAAATACTTTAAAAATGGCATCTACTTATCTGCATCTTTAAAGTAATGCTTTTTATCCTTAGATAAAAAATCTTTCACACACACTTCTAGTTCATTGGCTTTCAAATTTAAAAATGGACGCTGGATTACAAAGACAGAAATCTCAAGTCTATTGCATATGAAAAAAGATTTTCAGGTCCATAAGTAATATTACAAAGTTTGATTAATGCCACTTGATAATAAGGTCACTCTTGTATAGGAGACTAAACATGAACAGAGATTCCCATAGAAGGACAGGAACAAAAGTTAACATGTAACCTTTAAAAAAGGAAGAAGAGCCATAACTGTTTTTGTTTTTTTTCAAGGAAAATAAAAATTATCTTGTGCTTCATTTATGCATCCATATTGGTTTGGTTTTCCTAGTGAGGCATACATCTAATTATGACACATCCTTAACTGTATGTCATTTTATATGTTTTTCTTCTCCAAGGGGATTAATTTATACAATTCTTCATAAAAGTGCAAAATTTTTGAGCCCTGAAGGTCTGTATAGCTCACTCAGTCCTAAATCTTCATTTGATGTTTAAAGAAATGGCAAGAGATGAGTTTAAGGATTCTATGACTTTTATCCTGAGGGAAGTTCCCAGTTTGCATTACACAGAACAAGTAAAACACTGACAGAAAAGCCACAGAATGAGAACTTGGAAAATGAGAAGACAGACTTTGGGAGAACCACAGCTGCCAGACTATGAGAGGCAAAATCAAAGAAAGGAGAAAAAATTCAGCAAGAGGGAGCCCTAAATTCTATGTATAAACTTAGCCCAATCTCTGGCTGAAGAATGAACATGCATTTGCAGGGCTGACTCAAAACAGAAGAGCTAAGGCAAAAATAACTGAGTTTTGAATGCTGCCTATCACAGGCCAGAGTTTGTGGTTTGAATCTAAATAACTGGCTTTTAAAAAGTAATCAAAACTCTTTAAAAGAGTTTTAGAAAGAAGAGAATCTTATGAGCAAAACATTCACAATATTCAGGTTACAATACAAAATCACTCATCACACAAAGAAACAAGGAAATGTCACCTATTCTCAAGAGAAAACATAATCAACAAACACCAAGCACAAAATGATGCAGATTTTAGAAGTAGAAAAAAAGAATTTTAAAGAAGCTATTATAAGTATGCTCAGGACATAAAGGAAAATATGCTCATAAGACAGGAAAGAAAAGATAGGAAATCTTAGTAGTACAAAGAAACTGCAAAATAATGAACTACCCAGAAATTCTAGAACTAAAAAACAGGATGCCTGAAATGAAATACTCAATGGGTAGGCTTAATAGTAAAATCTAGATGAAAGAAGAAAGTCTTGGTGAACCTGAAGAGAAATCAACAGAAATTATCCAATCTGAAATTTAAAAAAAAAAGAAAAAGTGAACAGAGCCTCAGGAACTTGTGAGAAAATAAAAGGTTCAATATATTTGTAATTGGAGTACCACAGGAGAGCAAGGACATAATGGAGAGAAAAAAATTATTTGAAGAAATAATAACAAAAATTTTCCCAAACATAAGTTTATACATATAAGAAATTCAACAAAATCTAGGTGAGAAAATTACAAAGAAAACCACAACTAAGTATTCACAAAGATAAGGAGAAAAGTCTTAAAATCATCCAAGAAAAAAAACAATACTTTACATGGAGGGGAACAATAATTTGAATAATTTCACCAATTGTTGGGAGAAAAATGTAGGCCAGGAAATAGTAAAACAGAATCTTTAAAGTCTTGAATTCTGTCCATCCAGAATTATATATCCTGTACAAAATATCATTCAGGAATAAAAGCAAAATAAAGACATTTTTAGATAAGAGAAAACTAAGAGAATTTTTTTACCAATAGACCTGCACTACAAAGATACCACAGGACATTCTAGAGGCCAAAGGAAAATGGTATCAGATGGAAATCTGATATCAGATAGGAAAGTGCATCACAAATAGTAAACATATGGGTAAGTATAAAAGTCAATATTTTCCTTTTAATTTCTTTCAAATACATATGACTGTTTAAAATATAAATGTTAAAATTGTGTTATGGGATTTCTAACTTTCATTAATATAATACATACAGCACCTACAGCATAAAGAATAGGGAAAGGATTTATGATGACAAGGTCTCTACATTTTAGGTGAAGTTGTAAAGTAATTACTCTAAGAAGACTGAAAAGTTAAAGATGTGTATCATACTTCCTAGAGCAACCACTTAAAAGTATTTTTGTAAAAAGATATAGCTAAAAATCCAATAGAGGACTTTTGTTTCTGCCAAACATAGAGTAAAATGGAACAGACTTATCCTTCCAGCTGAAACAACGACAAAAAAAAAAAAAAGATAAAATAATGAAACAATAATTTTCAAAATACTAGGGATCAGGCAACTAAGAAGAGTGAACCCTAAGAGGTGGGAAAGAATGAGGTGAGCCTACACCTGACCAAGCTTAATGCATTAAGCCAATTTCCAGGCTGTGACCCAAGAAGGGAAAACCTAAGCAGAGCCTAGTGGAATCCTTGAGTTGAGGAGGGAAATCAAGGTAAGTGAAGTTCAGAACAGAGCACCAGACAGGAGAGAGCTGCATACAGAAAAAACCCTGGAGATCTGCAGAGGGTCCACAACAAGTATTTGGTGGGGTACAGAGCAGGACATGAATGTGAGGAAATCATCCAACGCTATCAGAACTATCCAAAACTATCTGAAGAGATTAGAAAACAATACTTGGTGCTTGCACAGAGCCTGGAGGAGTGCTTGCTCCCACAGCCAAATGTGGAAAACTTAGACTTCACAAGGTATCGAGTAGAATATTCAGTGAGGTCTTGCCTCAGTAGCAAGGAATGACTGAGTACTAATGGAGACCTGCCTAATAAATCAAAGAAGCAAGACCCAAAAGGATCAAATTTTTTCAAGTAACTTAACTGCATCCCATTAAAATATTTATGTGAATACAAATATACCCAGTACCCATAGTGTCTGGCAACCAATCAAATATTATTAGGAATGCACAGAAGCGGGAAAATATAAGCCACAATGAAGAGAATAAGCAACTGAAACTGACCCAGGATTGACATAGATGTTAGAAGTAAAAGATAAGGACTTTACAGACAAGGAAAGATAAATACCATATGATTTCACTTCTAGGTGGCATTTAAAAAACAAACAAAAAGCAGAAACAGACCCATAAATACAGAGAACAAAATGATAGTTGCCAGAGGGGTGGGGGGGACAAAATGGGTGAAGGGGAGTGGGAGGTACTGGCTTCCCAGTTATGGAATGAATAAGTTACAGGGATGAAAGGCACAGCATAGGGAATACAGTCCATGGTACTATAATAGCATTGTATGGTGAGCATTGCATAATGTACAGAACTGTTGAATCACTATGTTGTACACTTGAAACTAATGTAACACTGTGTGTCAACTATATTTCCAATAAAAAAAAGATAAGGCTGGGGCTCCTGGGTGGCTCAGTCAGTTAAACATCTGACTCTTGATGTCAGCTCTGGTCTTGATCTGAGGGTTGCGAATTCAAGCCCCGCACTGGGCTCCATGGAGCCTAGTTTAAATAAATAAATAAATAAATAAATAAATAAGGGCATTAAAAAAGTTTTAGCTGCATTCTGTATATGCAAAAAGATCAAATAAAACCATAGAATATATATTTTAAAAGCCCAAGCAAACTTCTAGAAAAGAAAATTACAATGTTTCAGATAAATAAAACATGAGATGGGATTAACAACAAATTGGACATTAAGGAAGAAAGGATTAGTGAACTTGAAGACATGAACTAAAATAAAAGAAAAAAAATCCAAAACCATTAAAAGAGCATCAGTGGGTTCTAGAAAAACTTCAAGTAATCTAATATAGGTGTGAATGGATTCCCCAAAGGAGGGGAGAGAATCAGAAAACATTATTTGACTAGTTAATGGTGGAAAATTTTCCAAACTGATGAAAACTATAAACACAAAGATTCAAAAGGCTTCATGAACTCCAAGCACAAGAAACATGAAGAAAACTACACTACGGTACAGCCTAATCCAAGTATTCAAAACCAGTTATAAAACCCTAAAAGCAGCCAGGAAAAAAAAAAAAGGAAAGGATAATAGCAAATTTCTTGTCAAAAAAAAAAAAATGCAAGAAAAAAGACTGTAGGGTAACAGCCTTGAAGCACTGAAAGAAAAAAAAACTATCAATGTAGAATTCTGTAGTTAGCAAAAATATCTTTCAACAACAATGGAGAGATAAAGATGTCTTCAGACATATAAGAGCTTTAAGAAATCACCAGTGGACCTGCACAATCATGCACATGTACACACATGCACACACACACACAGGCAAGTTAAAGGAAGTCCTTCAGGCAGAGAGAAAACAATACCAGATGGGAATATGAAACTACACGAGAGTTCACCAACTTTGAGGCCTTCTACCTATTTTTGGAAATAAAGTTTTACTGGAAGTCAGTCACAACCATTTGTTTGCCTTTGTTCTATGTCTGCTCTTGCTTTATAATGGCAGCTGAAGAGCTGCAAAAAAGACCATATGGCTCACAAGCCTAAAATATTCACTATTTGACCCTTTTCAGAAACAGACTGCCAATCCCTGATCTACCCTAAAGAATAAAAAGTACCAGAAATGGTAACTGCAGTGATAGTTAAATATTTTATTATTCAACTGTCTTTAAAAAATAATTGAATAAATAACCATTTACATAACAATTTGTTTATATATGTTATATTTTTGCATTTTTTGTTTATAATATATATGTGAGTAAAACAATAATAACATAAATCCCAGAAGTGAAGAAATGCAAGTATGTGAGTATAAAGTTCTTATTCTATACAGGAAGCAGCATAATACTATGTGAAGGTAAACTATGATAAAGATAGAGACTATAATCCATAATGTGGCCACTAGAATAACAAAACAAAGAATTATAGCTAATAACCTGTAAGAAGAGAAAAACAAAACCATAAAAAGTACTCAACCTAGTTTTTTAAAGGAAGAGAAAGTAAAAAAAAAAAAAAAAGATAAGAAAACAATTGGTAAAATAGAAAACAAATAGCAAGGAGAGAGACTTTTGAAATTATATCAGTAACATTCATGTAAATGGGTCTGAACACTGCAGTTTACAAGGCAGAGACTGACATACTGGATAAGAAGGAGGCTCAAATTCTGTGCTGCATACAAGCAATGCACTTTAAATACAAAGATACAAATAGGTTAAAAGTAACAAAATGAAAAAAAGATATATCTTTTGACACCAGTATAAAGAAAAGCCAGGTGCCTGGTTGGCTCAGTCAGCTTCTCCCTTTGCCCCTTGCCCTGCTTGTGCGCTCTCTCGCTCTCACTCTCGCTCTCAATTAAACAAATAAAATCTTAAAAAAAAAAAAGTCCAGTAGCTATATTAATATCAAACAAAAGGACATTTCAAAGCAAAGAATGTCACAAATGTCACCAGGGATAAAGAAGGTCATTTCATAATGATAAATGGGTCACTTAATTAAGACCTAAAAATCCTAAATGTTTAAGCCCATAGTAACACAGCTTGAAAATACATGATGTAAAACCTGATAGAACAAGGAGAAATAGATAAATCCACAACTATAATCTGAGATCTTAATACTCCAGTCAATAATTGAGAGAACAAGCAGAAAAGCAACAAGAATATAGTATACTTGAATAATACTATCAACCAACCTTACATGATAGACATTTATAGAACACTCCAGTCAATAACAGCAAACTATACATTATTTTCAAGTACACATGGAACATTTGACAAAATAGACAATATTCTGGGCCATAAAAGTCTCAATCAATTCTAAAAGATTCAAGTTATACAAAGTATGTTCTGACCATAATAGAATTAAAATAAAAATCAGAAATAGAAAGAGCTCTGAGCACATCATCCCCAAATATCTGGAAACTAAATAACCCGAGGCAGAGAAGAAATCAAATAGGAAATTAGTATTTTGAACTAAGTGAAAATGAAAACACAACAGAATTTGTGGGATATGCTAAAGCAGATTGTAGGGAGAAATTTATAGTACAAAACACCTATGTTAGAAGTACAAAAGTTCTCAAACCAGTGGCCTCAGCCTCTACCTTAAGAAGCTAAGAAAAGAGGAAATCAAATCCAAAGTAAACAAAAGAAAGGACATAATAAAGATTAAGTAGATATCAATAAAATAGAAAACAGAAAACAAAAGAGAATCAATGAAACAAAAGCTGATTTTCTGAGATCAGTAAAGTTAGTAAACCTTTGGGCAGTCTAACCTGTATAAGAAAGAAAACACAAATTACAAATATCAGGAATAAGAGAGCTGACATCACTATAGTTCTACAGATATCAAAAGGGATAATTAGGGACTATTGTGAACAGCTTTAGTCCTATAAATTTGACACTTTAGATGAAATGGACAAATTCCCTAAAAGATATAAAACCCCAAAGTTCAGTAAAAAAGAAACAGATAACCTGAATAGCCATATAACTACAAATGGAATTAGTAGAGAAAAATGCACCCACAAAGGTAACTCCAGGACTAGATGGCTTCATTGGTGTATTTCCACAAAGCATTTAAGGAAAATATAATACCCAGTCTACACAAAATCTTCCCCCAAAAAACTGAAGAGGAAGGAATACTTCCCAATTCATTCTAAAAGGCCAGCATTACTCATACTGCAAAACCAGATAAAGAAATTACAAAAAACACAACAGACAAACATTCCTCATGCACACGACGCAAAGCTTTAAAACAAAATTTTAACAAATGTAATTCAACAAAATAGAAGGATAATATATCATTACCAAGCGAGGCTTACCCCTGGAACTCTCATACACTGATGGTGGGAATGGAAAATGGTACAAACCACTTTGCAAACAGTCTGGCAGTATCTTAAAACCTCCCAAATACCTACATGACCCAGGCATTCCACTGCGAGATATTTACTGAGAGTAAAGAGAGCATAGGTCTCTACTACAAAAATATTTGTAAAAGAATATTCACAGAAGCTTTATTTATAATAGCCAAAAACTCTCAACAATCCAAATAAACCTTGACCCTTACCTTACACCACACACAAAAATTTATGTGAGGTTCAGAGACTTAACTGGGAAAGTTAAAACCATAAAGCTTGTGGAAGAACATAAGAGAAAATTCTTCATGACTTGGCATTAAGCAAAGGTTTCATAGTTAGGAGACAGAAAATGATATCCATAAAAAAAGTGATAAATGATAGATTTCATCAAAATTATAAAATGTCTGCTAATTAAAAGACATCATGAAGAACATGAATAGGAGGGAAGCTATAGTATGGGAGAAAACAGTCACCAAAAAGATCTGAAAATAAATTGGCATTCAGAATATATAAAGAATCCCTACTACTTGGTAATAAAAGGACAAAGAACTTGATTTTTTAAGTGGAGGAATGACTTGAAAAGACACTCCATCAAAAGAAGATATATACAAATGGCCAAGAATCTCAAGAAAAAATGTCTAACATCATTTGTCATCAGGGAAATGAAAATTAAAACTATGAGATACCACCATGCACCCATTAGAATGGCTAAAATTTTTTAAACTGACAATATCAAATCTTGGAGAAGATGTGGAACAATTATAATTCTCATATATCTTAGGTGGGAATATAAAATAATATGACTTTGGGAAATGATCTGGCCGTTTCTTATAAGGCTAAATACATATTCTATGGCCCAGCAATTCCTCAACTAGTATTTACTGAAAACAAATGAAAACATATGTCCACACAAATACTTGTACAAGTATGTTTATAGCAGCTTAATTCATAATGGCCAAAACATGAAAAAGCCCAGGTATTCATCAACAGGAAATTACAGCACAATAATGCAAAAGGAAAATGCAGTATATTCACAAAATGGAGTACTTCTCAGCAATATAAAAGAGTATATTATGATATATGAAACAATCTGGATGAAACTCAAAACATGCTGAGTGTAAGAAGCTTTACACAAAAAAGCATATATATTGCATGATTACATTTACATGATGTTGTAAAACAGGCAAAATTAATCTATGGTGAAAAAAACAGAACACTGGTCAGCCCTAGAAGGTTGGGATGTGATTGGCTGTGAAAGGATATGAGGATACTCTGTAGGGTGATAGTGATATATCTTGACAGGGATTTGAGTAACACAGGTGTATGCATTTGACAAAACTCAATGACTGGTACACTTAATATTTATACATTTCATGTTCTGTAAAACTTATTACTACAAAGAAAAAGAACTATTAATAAATATTAAAATTTAGTCAATGATATGCATGATGAAAAAGGTACTCATGTCTACAACTTGCTGTGAAACACATAAAAAATTAAGATGAATTGGTGGATGGATAAATGGATATTTGATAAAGCAAATATAGTAAAATGTTGACAGAATCTAGATGGTGGGTATATAGGTGTTCAGTAACAAATTCTTTCAACTTTTTTGCAATTACTGAAAAATGTTCTTAAACACTGGAGAAAAAAGTTGTGATTTTGAGAACAGAAGAGATTAGAAAGCCTACATTCTAGAAACCAGGAAGCAAAAATTTTTATCAGTGCACAGTACTACCCAGGGACCATGGAACTCTGCTGGTCATAATGTCTGTCAGTTTGGAAGGGTATAATCTTATAATGGAGATGAATAAATCCAGTTATCACAGCTTGACACTAGCCAATTAAGATCATCAAACTAACTCTCCTTGTTCTGATAATCATGCTCTATAAGCAGCCTTCTGGTGATTATAATATAGCTTCCCATAGAGATTTTTAGAGAAGGCAAAGAGAATATACTGGCCAAACAACAGCTAATTGGTAATTAAAGTTTTTACTGTTAATTAATTAATGGGAGGATTATGATTTCTAGAATAGACTTTTAAGTCTGGTTACACTGAATTATGTGCATTAAAGCTGATCAAATTTCAGTCTACCAAAAACAAAATTGACTTCTCAGCTGAGAAAACTGATTACAAAATCAAAAACAATGATTTATTTTCAATACAGAATTTTAAGACCTTAGAATCAGAAAGGCTCCTGAGATCATGGTGTTTGTTATCTATTATTTTCTCATTAATCATTGTTGAGACACTAAATTAATGTTTTTCATCATTCCTTTCAAATGGAATCAACTCCAAAAAAGCATCTTATCAGGCAGAAAAGACTTATATTATTTTCTGGATAAAAGACAGCTTATATTACTTTCTGGACCATTAGAGCACCCAAGTATGATACAGCAAAGACAAACACCATATTCATTAGAAGTATACACTTAATTACCTGTGTATCCTCAGTATCTGGGAGAGAAGTCTGAGATGCTGTTTCATGTTTTTGCAAGGTTGGTCTGCTTAGAAATTGGCTAATTTCTTTGGATTTTTGCTGGAGTTGATCTAAGGAAAAGAAAGTAAGTAAAGAGAAATGATCTCTGCTGCAAGTCTGAAACTTGGTAAGCTATTACCTTCTAGAGATACACCACATGCTATTCACTCTAGGTCAGTTATCTTAATTAAAACTATGATACCAATGACAACATGTTTGTAACTGTTTAAATGCTCTGAAGGACCAAAGGGCATCTCAGTAAACCACTTCCTTAAAAGGTAAAATAAAATGGGCTTAGAATTTTTCACAAAGTCATTTTTCCTTTCCCCCTTGAAAATGCCTTTAGTATTTTTAAATTTTATTTTCTTCACTCTTCACTGAAGCATTATGAATCCCACTGAGGTAAGATAGCACAACTCTAAACATGTACATAGTCCAGTTAAGAGGAGAGTGTGCTCATGTAACACACTGTTTCCATGTAATACCCCTGGAGGCTTTCTGGTTAATGTTCAGTTCCTCAGTAGAGATCTTAAACTTAAGTCTTTCTAAAATCTTTCCTTTAAATATTCTATTAGAATTAAATTAAATTAGAGGCGTGTATTACTTTATTTTTTAAGATTTATTTATTTATTTGAGAGAGAGAGAGAGAGAGCGCAAGAGAGAAAGTGTGTGCACTCTGGTGGGGGAGGGGCAGAGGGAAAGGAGAGAGAAAATCCCAAGCGGTTTCCACACTAAGCGTGGAGCCCAATGTGGGACTCGATCCCACAACCCATGAGATCAGAACCTGAGTCGAAACCAAGAATTAGATGCTTAACCAACTGAGCAACCCAGGTGCCCCTGTATTACTTTAATAATAACACTTTTTTAAAAAATAAGTTTTCACTAAACCTTCTTACAGGATAAAAGTTTTCCTTAGAAAGAGCTTATCACCTATAAGAAAAGTATTCAGATCCATCTTTAGAAGTAAGGATGACGCCATGCAATTCAGTCTCCCTACCTATGCACCAAGATCTAGCCTGAGTTTTCCATTTTTATATTTTTTTAAATTAATTTTGTTTTATTATGTTAGTCACCATACATCATTAGTTTTTGATGTAGTGTTCCATGATTCTTTGTTTGCGTATAACACCCAGTGCTCCATGCAATACGTGCCCTCTTTAATACCCAACACCAGGCTAACCCATCCCCCCACCCCCTCCCCTCTAAAACCCTCAGTTTGTTTCTCAGAGTCCATAGTCTCTCATGGTTCGTCTCCCCCTCCGATTTCCCCCCTTCATTTTTCCCTTCCTACTATCTTCTTTTTTCTTTTTTTTTTTAAACATATAATGTATTATTTGTTTCAGAGGTCTGTGATTCATCAGTGTTACACAATTCACAGCGCTCACCATAGCACATACCCTCCCCAATGTCCATCACCCAGCCACCCCATCCCTCCCACCCTGCACCATTCCAGCAACCCTATTTGTTTCCTGAGATTAAGAATTCCTCATATCAGTGAGATCATATGATACTTGTCTTTCTCTGATTGACTTATTTTGCTTAGCAGAATACCCTCTAGTTCCATCCATGTCACTGCAAATTAGCCTGAGTTTTCCAAAAATTAATTCAAATCCTATTCATTTCAGTCACTGAACCCTTCAGACGGAAGTCATGTTTCACATAGCATTCTTTTTAATATATGACACATCACTATCAATAGTTTTTATTACCGTGATGATAATTATAATATTAAGCCAGTTTATAACTCCAGCCAGAGATAGGAGAAATGACAACGAATTCAGAAGAGATGAATTCTTAATTCTTCTACTGATTCAACTGATTTGAGCAAATCATGTCATTAACAGATCCCAGAAATTTGGAAATAGGAGCTACTCAGGTGCTAGACAACAGGACTTGAAAGGCAATCAAATACTGACCTTTCAGTTGCTGAATGGCCTGGGCTGAATGAACTGCCTGTTCACTCTTATCTTGGATAAGCTTTGAATTTTCCTCCTTTAGAGCATCACAGGCAGAGTGTAGTTCTTGCTCAGTCTTTTGAAGACTCAAAATGTGAGAGATCTTCTCTTCCATTTCTGCTTTGTGCTTCTGTTCCAAAGCACTGTACCGGGACTGTAGTTCAGCCTGAGCTTGACCTGCTTGCTCAAGCTGTTCCAGAAGATGATGCATTTCTTCCTGCAGGTTATGGAAGGATAATTTTCTCTCTGCCACCTCAAGTTGCATCTTTTCCATCAGAATCTTGGACTCTTGTCTTTCTGTTTCCACAGTGTTCCTTAAAGTATGATGCTCAGCTTCCATCTGCTGTAACTGCTGAGAGAGCATCTAAGAAAAAAAGGCAAAGCCTCATAAGCCATAAATTCATTCTTTCATTTCAATACGCATAGTGAAATGCCTCTTCTAGATGAAGCATGGGGCTAGACACTCAGGACCTAACCTACAATTTCATAAGACCCTGTTTTCGCTTCTTGATACTTCTAACAATTTATACTCATACACATTTACTTGTGCCATTATCTCTTACTTTCTGTCTCTCCCATTACAAAATAAGTTCAATAAGGGAAGGGACTTTGTTTTATCATCATTGTTCTCCAGCACCTAGCACAGTACATGTCATATTGAGTACCTGGTGCTCACTACATACTGAATGAATGAATGGAGTCCCTGCCCTCATGGAACTCAGAGTTCAGTGGGACAGTCACATTTAACCAGATAATTATAATACAAAAACGGTAGAGGCCATGAGAGAGATACTTAAAAGGTATTAACAGGAGCAGAGAAGAAGGGAAATTCGCCAAAAGTCACATAGCTGTAACTATTTATATAGTAACTATCTAGTAAGAGGCACAACTGAGATTTGAACCCAACTATGTGATGACAGTGAGAGAGGGGGCTTGGGATCAGGATATAGGTTTTATTAGGATGGGAGATACGGGAAAATGCTTCTATGCAAGAAAGTCCTCCCCAAGGAGAGTTGAAAATTTAGAAGGAGATGACGGACTTCCTCCAGCAGCATGCAGCACCCAGATGAACAAGCAGAGAATGTGGACTGTAGCACTGATTCCACATTAGTACTTGGCTCCTTGGATGTGGTAAGATAAGGACACGGGGAATCCAAGGGCTGATAAAAGAATAGTCCAAATGGTCAAACATGGGGCAATAGCACACGGGGAAAGGAGAAAGCCCAAGAAGGAACTAACATACCAGAGGAACAAAGTGAAAGGATTGAGGGATCTCAATGAGAATGAAGGTCAGGACAGTCTGAGAAAGGGAATAACAGGATGGGTTACAGCCTGGGAGGAGATACTTGACCTTAAGATTTTGGAACATCAGTGTCTGATCACTTTAGATTCGGGGAATATTGCATGGTGAATTACTTCAAGCCGAGAGAGAATAGAGAATCAACCAAAACAATGGATAGTACCTAAAGCACAAGAACCATTTGAGATAGCAAAGGAAACTCACTAGAGGACAGTATGACATTCTAGAGAAACTAGGGTCCTAGACCTAAAAGCACAAAGAAAAACAGCCACAATGAAAGATAGAGAGAAGGAACGTTATCCGTTTTGCTCATCATTGTTATCACCACCACTTAAGCACAGGGTATTTGTTGAAAGAATGAATAAATGGCATCAATTCTCAGAAGACCTAATGATTTTATACATGCTGCCTGGAAACTAAAGTGGAAATGGGGACACCTGGGTGGCTCAGTCAGACTCTTAGGTTTCGGCTCAGATCATGATCTCAGGGGTGTGAGATGGGGCCCCGTGTCGAACTCTGCCCTAGATGGGGAGCTTGCTTAAGATTCTCTCTCTCCCTCTGCCCCTTCCCATGCCCCACCCCAAAATAAATAAATAAATAAATAAATAAATAAATAAATAAATAAATAAATAAAAATAAAGTGGAAATGGAGTTACTCCACTCCCAAGGCAGGCAGTAAAGCGCACAAGGCAGTACCTGGTTTTTCTGTTCGGCGGTTGTCAGCTCCTGTTGCAGCAAGCCCACGACCTGAGCACGGCCCAATAAGGCTTCTTCATGCTCTTCAAGCTTCCTCTGCAGCACCCTCAATTTCTGAGAAGGAAATGTTTTAGATACAATGTGCTAAACTAATGAGCACCATTATCTGTTTACCTTTCAAAAGATCATGTAGATTTGTGTACTTAAGATTTTTGAATGTTGAGGATGGCAGATTAAAGAGTGGGACACCAGCATGCCATGCTCCCCAACCAGCAGCAAAAAAGAATCTCCAAAAATGCCTTCTCCAGTACACTGACAACAGCTAAACTGAGACACAAGCAAGCCCCTGAATTAGGGAGTCTTTTCAATAATCGAGAAAATGATACATCCGCTTTTAAAATTATAGAGTCAATGTCCTACACCTAAGTAACATAAGTACATGTATATCTCACTCACCAAAAAGAACATTCTCTGCAGGCAAGAACCATTTCTCTTCTAGCTTCATGCACTGGACATGCACTCGATAAACATTTGTTGGATAAATAAATCAATAATACGTGTATACATTAATATTCTACTTCAAAAAGTATATTCTGAAGGATTACTTAGGACTTGGAAGAAGTTTTCACCCAAAAACAATTAAATGGATCAACCATGAAATACCACTGGAGCACTTTTGGTTACCACACTGAAGTACACACTAAATAAAAACAAATACCTTTCAGTTAGTAGATGATAAAAACAATGAAGCCAATTTCCAAAATATACTCAATTATTTTTTTTTTTAAGAATAATCAATTTAGTAAAAGACTTTATGGTTTCAAAATCACTCCTTTTCATCTTTAATTTTTTCAAAGTTTAAAACTGGCTTCATTGATTTGAAGCTTTGGCTCAGGTCTTTAATGAAGCTACAATTGGCAAACTGAAGAGAAACCAATTTCTGACTACCAAATACATTTGCCAATTAAATTCAGCTTTTCAGTACCAACAACCTGGTTAGAGGAATAAAAGGCAAGGTAAGGACAAGAAAAAATAAATAATTAATATGCAACAGAAGACAAGATCATCAAAAAGAAGCCAATTAAGGAGCACACTAAGACCAAGTGGAAAGCAGTATGTAAAGGTAAAAAAGTGGCTGTGATCATTTAATTAAATGTTAACCAAATGACAGTCATTCTACTAAGTTTTAGCAACACACCTGTTGCATCTCTGTTTCCACATCTGCCTGGGTTACTAACTGAAGAAGCTCATCTTCATGAAGACGAACTTGTGTTTCAAAGCGGGCATCTTTCTCTCGGACCACCTGCTGCATGGAACTCAACTAAAGACACACACCAAAGAAACTATACACGTTACACTCCCCGAATATTGCACGAACAAAACTCACACACTATTCTCCAAAGACGGACACTGAGAACTGATAGACAATAGAATTTAATTAAATTTTTAATGTCAAGGATGAGAATGTTGGAAGAGAGGCCTGACAGGAATTTCCAAATATAAGAGAAATCCTATTATCAAACTCAGAAATCAGCCCAAATATAAATTTTGATGAAAAACTATATTTGCATGGTTATTAGAAATGTTTAAATATACAAGAGGTATATACTTGGATGCGAGGTATATCTTTCAAAAGTTCTGCAGAGATTAGAATATTAAAACTACAAAGTGAAATTAGATTTCTCTTAAATCTTAGGCACATAAATAGCACACTCATGGTCTAAAACTTTCAGTGAAATTATCATACCCTATAAGTCAAACTTCAAACTAACAGATCTTTTATTCAAAATTCTCTACAACTGGAATAAATCCCACTTGATTGTGGTGAGTGATTTTTTTTTTTTAATGTATTGCTGGATTCGTTTTGCTAGTATTTTACTGAGAATTTCTGCATCCATATTCATGAGGGATATTGGCTAGTCTTATCTTCAAAGAACTGCTTCTACCAAAGAACTTGGTGTATTTCCAAACCCACACCACCTCCCCCAGCTATTTTCAGTCGTCATTACTTGCAGGTTTCTAGATCACCCTCACTTATAACTGGCTCTTAACAGAATAAAATGGAAAAATTTGACCGTGAGCTGTTTAGTATCAGTGTTTTAGTTTTGTTTTGAGGATGTATGTGTCTGTAGATGAATGCCTGCTGATTTATTTCCTTAAGATCTGTAGTTGAGCATGCTGACCTGGTCTTAGCTTGCCCATTTTGTATTGGTCCTTCAACTATTGCTAATTTCTCAATTTGTGACACCTTGAATTGACCTCGGCTCTCCTTCTACATAGGAAAAAAATCTACATAATTTTTTTGATTATCTGAATTCTGACGTCACTATGAATTTGGACTCCTGTGTTGCAAGTGTACAGGCACTGGCGTCCTTCATTAGCCAAATGCATCTACAGATCCTTTCCTATAAACGTACCATATTCTTTTTTCTCTCTGTGATCTTGCTGAGACCATTTCCCACAAATGGAATACTTTCAACTATCTTGTTGAGATTATTATCTATCCATCACAGTTTTGCCTAAATCCTAATTTTTTCTATATACCTTCCTTGGATGTCACACTCATGGTAACCTCCTTCACCTCTCAAAATACTTTCCATTTGTGCTGATGCTTACTATTCACTTATTCTGAATGGCTTGCATTATGATGGATCTGTTAATATATTTATATTATTGGCTTTCCATGTTTTAAGCCACTCGGTAAAAATCACATTTTGCATTTCTCCATCATACATTGTAGATAGTGCTTATACATAAAAAGAACACAATAAAAGCTAATAGGTAAAAGTAAGGATTTCAAGATATACAATTTTAACTGTATACACAGCAGCAGGCCATCCGTGGACAGGAAACATCATTAATACCGTAAGTTATCAAAAAATGAAACATTCAATGGAAAAGAATAGCTATCATGCAAAGATGCTTCAGGGGAAAAAAAGTTTCACAAGTCAAAAGCATTCTCAAAGGAAAAATAGAGAGGTGGGCGGTCAAACTGGAAATTTAGAAAAATAGCCAGACAGAAGGAGTTGAGAATGCCAGTCCAAACAGCCTGATCCTGGTATCAGAAATAAATATGAGGAATATTACATACTAGTGCCATTTAACATTGAATCACGTAACCTACACCACTTTCTCATTATATGCTCACAAGTAATCTTCTGATTATAATTTAACTTCCTATTAAGGTTTTACTATAGGGAAAGAATGGACCTAATCATTTGTATTTCTTTTGGTTTATCTACCAGTCTCTTTCAAACAACGTGAGTCCATTCCTAAGAGACTGAATTTCTGTGTGCTATTAAAACCAAATTTCAGGCTTGTAGAACTAAGAAACAGCCATAAAATAGGCTATGGCAAATTCATCAAGGTAAATAACACTTCTAATTTCTTCTTCTACTACACCCTCCTAATTCCTACTATAACATTCTAGCTACCATACTTTTATATACTAAGGTTTTAGAAAGTGACTGTCTGAATTGGCTTGTCACCGTTAGACTTTCATGATTCTTTATTCTAATGCTTATGAGGTACCTTCCAACCTACCTGAGCAGCTTGCTCTGCCTGCGTCTGGCTGAGCTGGGCTTTCAGAGTGCTAATGAGTTCCTCCTTCTCTTGGAGCTGTTGCTTCATTGTTAAAAATTCTTCCATCTCTGTTGAACTCTTATCAAACTGAAGACATAGAAGGGAAAAAATATTTATTTAAACAAAAGAATTAGCACTCCTAATTCTTTGACCTCCCTTTCTCAACTGCCCAAAATACCTACCAATATCCTTCTAATTTGCACTTAACACAAAAGGGAACTGCATGTGCTGAGGTTTTTAAAAAGTAATTATCAGAATTATTTGTCAGAGGAAGACAGAAGCAATAGCAGCACTTTTTCAACTTCTCTGAATCCTCACATAGAAACAGACAATACAACTAAATAGTAAAACCAAAAACCCATGGACAATATTTATAATAAAATTAGGAAGGTAAAAAAAAAAAAATTAGGAAGGTAGTCCCCAAAACCCCAAATACAAGCAGGTAGAGCAAACCACCAAAAGGCACAAGACCTGCATGGTATTAGAGTCTATGCAAGAGGAAGCAGGCAGCAACAGAGCAACATTAATGGCCTTGAGAACAGGAAAACCCCCAAAGAGCCAACAAGTTCTTACTGGAAAGCACGGCTGGCCAATCTTAGAACAGCAGCTTAAATTGGCAGGGGTTCCCCATTCTCCAATATTGGGTAAATGCAAGGGGTCCACAGTAAGAAGGACTAAAAGGCTACAACAACTTAGTTCCTCTGAATTTTCAAAACTGCCTCATCAGGACTGTCTTCTAAGACATGGACCAGAAATAAGAAGAAACTTATAGGAGTGAAATAAAAATTATGCAGAATAGAGGTAACAGAAACAGAAGAAAAAGGTCTATACACATGCTGTATAATTCATTATCAACTAGCCACATGTCGCTCCAGAGGGCTTGAAATATGCCTAATGCAAATGAGGAGTTTAATTATTAATATTATTTAATTGTAATTAATTGAACTATAAATTATTTTCCCATTAAATACTACTATATTTCACTTTATTGTATAATGTCAAATACTCTTAAATTGTTATACAAGTAACAAGAATGCATGCTGTTCCTAGTATTACAATAAACACATTGCCTACCTAGTCAGTGTCAGTGGATTCATTCAGTTTGAATGATTTTTTCCTACACACTCATGTAACACTGTAATGTATTTATCTGAATACTTTATGCAGATAGCATGAGTCACAGTTGATACTTATGTAGATCATTAAAAAATGATATTTCAGCCCTCAGTTCAGTTATTGGAAAGCTTTTAAATATGTCTGGAACTTGAGTATATGAATCTATTTTCTCAACTGGAAATTTTATGAAATCCAAACAGAGAAGAAGTATTTCCAATGAGAATTTAATAATCCAAATTGAGATATAATGTAAAAATACACACCAAATTTCAGACAGTGCAAAAAAAAAGAAAAAGTAAAATAACACAAAAAATAATTATTCTATTAATCTCACAAGTATATTTTGACTATATTGGACTACATGAAATACTTGTTAAAATTAATTTTACCTGTTTCTGCTACAAAACTTTAAATTATACCTGTGGCTTACACTATATTACTATTGGACAATGTTGGTATAGGCCAAAGTGAAGGGCAGGAGGAAGAAAACCAGGAAATCTCAGAAATCCAGCTGCCAAATCTTTGGACACAATACAAAAAAACAACAAAAGAGAGAGGTCTGTTAAGTAAAGAAAAGTTTTCCTGAACCAAGCCTCCTTCCAAAAGTTTAGAAAAATTAACTGCCTACAAAAATAAGGAACATAAAAGGATCAAGATCAAATTTCATACAAAGTTACTATAAAAACAAAAGCTAAGGAGAACAACACGCTTAAAGGTGATTATAACAGACCAGAGGCATGTTCAAAAAACAAATCAAAACTGCAATCTATCTCAAAAGGTGTTAACAAATAAAGAAAATTATACGAGACACAGAGAAACAGCATAATCAGAATCAGAAAAATCAGAAAGGAGGTGACTGAAATTAGAGAAAATTTGATATATAAGAAAAAATTTCAGAAAAAGAAGTCTAAACAAGAGGGAACACAAAAGTAAACAAACACAAACAGAACGCCTTAAGTGAAGGACAACAAAAAGAAGAAACTATAAAATGAAGAAAGAAAGAAAAAGGAATTGAGAGTAAGTGACAAATATTAAAGATAATCAAAGAAGGAACATACAGATAACGGAAGTCCCTAGAGAAGAAAACAGACCAAATACCACAAGCTATATAATTTAAGAAAAACTCCTTTGAAATAAAAATATGTGAAACCATATATTAAAAGAGTATACTGGGTATCCACAAATATTAACCAAGAATGGCAAACACCAATTACTAGACTTAGGCAGGAAGGAAAGGAAGTTGGTGAGAGGAGGAAAGGGGAAAATAAAGTAAACTGATACATACATAGATAACTATCTGTTGGCCATCTAAAAAATGCATTTGTCATATAATAATCCATTGGGACTTAGTGATTCATCAACCTAATGACTATGAGGTGACTTAACACCCCTACCTGTGTAGTTTGCTCTGCCTGTGCCTGGGAAAGTTGGGCTTGCAAACAGCTAATTAGTTCCTCCTTCTCCTGGAGTTTATGTTTTATCTTTTCTACTTCCGTCTCTTCCTCTGTAGAACTCTTATCATGCTGAAAATGAAGGAGATAAGGTCATTTATTTAAAAGAACTATAATTAACATATATTCGATCTTTTGTTCTAACTTGCCCTATATAACCATTTGATTACAGTTTTATAAATGGGAGCAAGAAATAACACCTGACCTAACAACCAGGAAGGAATCTTAAGAGTTTTCCATTTTAGTATGGCCAAGTAGCTCCTATTAGATTCATCCTCCCTCAGATTAACAGCTATCAACTCCGGCCAAGATAGAAAAATAGCTACTTGAAAATGCTAGAGGGCAACCAAAAGCAGGAAGATACTGGAAGGGAGTCAATACTTGGAAGAAATGACACAACGTTTTCCTTTTTTATGGTTTTTAGTCTGAGGACAAAACCAGTCAGCACCACACAGGACTAAAACTTAATAGAAAACTTAGTCCCACTGCCTTGAAGAACCAGAGGACAGAATTCAGGAAAGCACAGGAGCTGTTAAGTGAGGAGCAAAACATCATACAAGACCCAGTAAGAGGAAATCCAAATCTTTCAAGTCTATTTTTTTTTTCCCAAAAGCTCTTCCTCAGACTGAACCAGACTCTCCCTCCCTACTGAATTCACCACCCTCAAATGAACCAAGTCTGCTTATTAGAACTACACAAAATAATTTTATACTTTCTTCTACGTAATATTGGTCAAGCATCTGAGAATTACCCTCATCTCTTCAACTATACGTTTGAGAGAATATGTAGCTCTGTGATGGGTATACAAGAGTATAAAGCTGCCATGACTCATTGCTCAAACATAGAAATCATTTGATTCGACCCTCTTATTTAACAGAGGGAGGAAATGAAGCTCTAAGTGTTGATTTGTTTAAGGTCTCAGGCGTTAAAAAAAAAAGAGTATAAAATAGATAATTTAAGAGGAGGAGGGAAGATGGTAGAAGAGTAGAGGACCCTCGTTTCATCTGTTCTCTTGACTTCAGCTAGATATCTATCAAATCATTCTGAACACCTGTGAATTCAACCTGAGATCTAAGAAAAGAATTGCTGCAATTCTACAAATAGAAAATCTATTTTTTTGCAAGGTAGGAGGTGCAGAGAAGTGAATCGGGATATATTGGAAGATAAACCAAGGGTTAGAGGGAACCAAGGGAAGATAAACCAAGCCTTAGGAAGCCAGCTACTGGAAAGTGATATAGCAGCAGAGTGCAAAATCAGAACTTTTAGAAGTCTGCTCCTGTGAGGGACGTCCCTGCCTGAAAGGTGCTCGGGTGGCAAAGTGGGACAGAATCCTAGATGGGACAGTGTGGTCTCAGGATCCCAGGGTCACAGAAAGAATGGGTGTGGGTGTGTGCAGCAGAGTTCCCAAGCATTACAGCAGGGAAGCCAGCTACAATTAGCAAGCCCCAGAGTGGCCTCTCAACTCGGTGTTGCCATAAACATAACCATGGCATTGTGGGTTGACCGCTCTCCAAGCAGGAGTGCAGCAAGCTGCAAAACCACTGCAAAGACCCTGCTTCTTCCCCAGGGAGGAGCAGCGCGGATGCACGCATGATGGGGCAACCGCTCCCTGAGCAGGGGCCCAGAAAGCAGCTAGCCTGGTGGGGCCGCCCCCCCCCCCCGGGAGGATTTGTGCAGGGGTGCACCGCAGGAGTCTGCAGTTTGGCACACACAATAGGGATTGACTGCTTTTCCATGAGGGTACACTGAAGAGTGGGGGCCCTGATCTTCAGCTCTGGGGCTGGAGTTTGGGGTGCCACCATTTTTTTTTCACCCTCTAAAGCAGCATGAAAAGCCTGAAAGGAACAAAAGCCACATAAAGCAACCCAAAGCAGCTTACACTGAGCCCGGCCCCATGGCAAGGGGCGGTGCAACTCTGCCCAGGCAAAGACACCTGAGAATCAGTGCAAAAGGCCCTTCCCCCAGAGGGCCAGCAGGAACATCAGGCTAAAACCAAGTTTACGAATCACACAGAAACTGAAAAACTCCTGCACTGGGGGAAAACAGTATATAGAACTCAAGGTTTTTTCCTCACAATTCTTTAGTCTTTCAGTTTAAAATTTTCTTTTTCTTTTTCCCTTTTCAACTAGCTTATTTTATCAACTCTCTTTAAATCTTTTTTTAATTTTCATTTTTACATTTACATTTTACAGATATATTCTTCATTTTTTACTTCCTTTTACTATATTCAATTTTATTTTAGTATATATATATATATATATATATATGTTTTTATTTACAATTTTGGGATCAAGTGTCTTCTAACAAACAGACCAAAATACACCCAGGACCAAATGTATCACCCTGTACTGTCTACCTGTTTGATTATACTCTCTCTTTTTCTGCCCCCTCTTTTTTTTTCTTTTTTGGTTTCTGATCTCTTCTGATTTGCCTAGTGTATATTTCGCTGGGGTCATGATTGATATTTTTATTTTTTATTTCTTTTTTGTTCTCTTGTTCATCTATTCTTCTCTGGACAAAAATACCAGAAGGAAAAACTGCCAGAAAAAAGAACAAGAGGAAGTAATCACTGCCACAGGCTTTATAAATATGGATATTAGCAAGATGTCAGAGCTAGAATTCAGAACAATTATAAAGATACCAGCTGGGCTTGAAAAAAGCATAGAAGACACTAGAGAATCCCTTTCTGGAAAAATAAAAGAAATAAGATCTAATCAGGTTGAAATAAAAAACTGTATTGATGAGATACAATCAACAATGGAGGCTCTTATTGCTAGGATAAATGAGGCAGAAGAGAGAATAAGTGATAGAGAAGATAAGATTATGGAGAATAAAAAAACCAAAAGTGAGATAAACAATTACTGGACCATGAGGGGAGGCTTTGAGAGATCAGCAATACCATAAAGCAAAACAATATTAAAATTATTGGGGTTCTAGAGGAAGAAGAAAGAGACAAAGGGGCAGAAGGTATATTGGAGCAAACTATAGTGGAGAACGTCCCTAATCTGGGGAAAGAAACAGGTATCCAAGTCCAAGAGGCACAGAGAACCCCCCTCAAAATCAATAAAAATAGGTCAACACCCTGACATATAATAGTGAAACTTGCAAATCTCAGAGACAAAGAGAAAATCCTGAAAGCATTTCGGGACAAGGGGTCCATAATCTACAGGGGTAGGAACATTAGACTGGCAGCAGACCTATCCACAGAGACCTGGCAGGCCAGAAAGGACTGGCATGATATATTCAGGGTGCTAAATGATATAGCAGCAGAAGAATACTTTATACAGATACTTATACAGCCAAGAATACTTTATACAGATAGGATGTCATTCAAAATAGGAGATAAAAAGCTTCCAGGACAAATGGAAACTAAAAGAATTTGTGATCACTAAACCAGTCCTCTAAGAAATATTACAAGGGATCCTTTAAGCGAAGAGAGAGCCCAAAAGTAACACAGACCAGAAAGGAACAGAGACAATATACAGAAACAGTGACTTTATAGGTAATACAATGGCACTAAATTCGTATCTTTCAACAGGTACTCTGAATGTAAATGTAAATAGTTCAATCAAAAGACACAGGGTATCAGATTGGATAAAAAAGCAAGACCCATCCATATGCTATCTACAAGAGACTCATTTTAGACCCAAAGACACCTCCAGATTTAAAGTGAGGGGGTGGAAAACCATTTATCATGCTAATGGACATCAAAAGAAAGCTGGGGTGGCAATCCTTATATCAGACAAATTAGATTTTAAACTGAAGACTGTAATAGATGAGGAAGGACACTCATTGTAATTAAAGGGACTATCCAACAAGAAGATCTAACAATTGTAAATATTTATACCCCTAACATGGGAGTAGCCAATTATAAGCCAATTAATAACAAAATTGAAGAAACACATCATCAATAATACAATAATAGTAGGGGACTTTAACACCCCACTCACTGCAATGGACAGATCATCTAAGCAGAAGACCAACAAGGAAATAGGGCTTTGAATGACACACTGGACCAGATGGACTTCACAGATATATTCAGAACATTTTATCCTAAAGCAGCAGAATACACATTCTTCTTGAGTGCACATGGAACATTCTCCACAATAGATTACATACTGCGTCACAAATCAGATTTCAACCAGTAGCAGAAGACTGGGATCATTCCTTGCATATTTTCAGACCACAATGCTTTGAAACTGGAACTCAATCACAAGAAGAAATTTGGAAAGAACTCAAATACATGGAGGCTAAAGAGCATCCTACTAAAGAATGAATGGGTCAACCAGAAAATTCAAGAAGAATTAAAAAAAATTCATGGAAACAAATGAAAACGAAAACACAACTATTCAAAACCTCTGGGATGCAGCAAAGGTGGTCTTAAGAGGAAAGTATACAGCAATACAAGCCTTTCTCAAGAAACAAGGAAGGTCTCAAATACACAACCTAACCTTACACCTAAAGGAGCTGGGGAAAGAACAGCAAATAAAGCCTAAACCCAGCAGGAGAAGAGAAATAATAAAGATTAGAGAAGAAATCAATGAAATACAAACCAGAAGAACAGTAGAACTGATCAACAAAACTAGGAGCTGGTTCTTTGAAAGAATTAATAAGACTGATAAAACGCTGGCCAGACTTAAAAAGAAAAGAGAAAGGACCCAAATAAATAAAATCATGAATGAAAGAGGAGAGATCACAACCAACACCAGAGAAATACAAACAATTATAAGTGCAACTATATGCCAACAAATTAGGCAACCTGGAAGAAATGGATGCATTCCTAGAGATGTATAAACTACCAAAACTGAACCAGAAAGAAATAGAAAACCTGAACAGACCTATAACAAGCAAGGAAATTGAAGCAGTAATAAAAATTTCCCAACAAACAAGAGTCCGGGGCCAGATGGCTTCCCAGGGGAATCCTACCAAACATTTAAAGAACTAATACCTATTCTTCTGAAACTGTTTCAAAAAACAGAAATGGAAGGAAAACTTCAAACTCGTTCTATGAGGCCAGCATTACCTTGATCCCCAAACCAAAAACCCCACCAAAAAGGAGAATTTCAGACCAATATCCCATTTGAACATGGATGCAAAAATTCTCACCAAATTTCTAGACAACAGGATCCAACAGTACATTAAAAGGATTATTCACCACGACCAAGTGGGATTTATTTAGTCCTGGGCTGCAAGGGTGGTTCAACATCCACAAATCAATGTGATACACTACATAAATAAAAGAAAGAACAAGAACCACATGATCCTCTCAATAGATGCAGAAAAAGCATTTGACAAAGTACAGCATACTTTCTTGATGAAAACTCTTCGCAATGTAGGGATAGAGGGAACATACCTCAATATCATAAAAGCCATCTATGAAAAGCCCACAGTGAATATCATTCTCAATGGAGAAAAACTGAGAGCTTTTCCCCTAAGGTCAGGAACATGGCAGGGATGTTCACTATCACCACTGCTGTTCAACATGGTACTAGAAGTCCTAGCCTCAGCAATCAGACAACAAAAAGAAATAAAGGCATCTGAATTGGCAAAGAAGTCAAACTGTCACTCTACGCAGACGACATGATACTCTGTGGAAAACCCAAAAGACTACACCCCAAAATTGCTAGAACTCATACAGGAATTCAACAAAGTGGGAGAATATAAAATCAATGCACAGAAATCAGTTGCATTTCTATACACTAACAATGAGACAGAAGAAACAGAAATTAAGGAATGAATCCCATTTACAATTGCACACAAAACCATTAAGATACCTAGGAATAAACTTAACCAAAGAGGTAAAGCATCTGTACTCTAAAAACTACAGAACCCTTATGACAGAAATTGAGGAAGACACAAAGAAATGGAAAAACATTCCATGCTCATGGATTGGAAGAACAAATATTGTTAAAATATCTATGCTACCCAGAGCAATCTACACATTCAATGCAATTCCTATCAAAATACCATCGACATTTTTCACAGAGCTGGAACAAATAATCCTAAAATTTGTATGGAACCAGAAAAGACCCCAAATAGCCAGGGGAATGTTGAAAAAGAAAACCAAACCTGGTGGTATCACAACACTGGACTTCAAGTTAAATTACAAAGCTGTAATCATTAAGACAATACAGTACTGGCACAAAAACAGACACACAGATCAACAGAACAGAATGGAGGACCCAGAAATGGACCCTCAACTCTATGGTCAACTAATCTTCAACAAAGCAGGAAGGAATATCCAATGGAAAAAGGACAGTCCCTTGAATAAATGGGTGTTGGGAAAATTGGAGAGCCACATGTAGAAGAATGAAACTGGACCATTTTCTTACAGCATACACAAAGATAAACTCAAAATGGATGAAAGACCTAAATGTGAGACAGGAATCCATCAAAATCCTAAAAAACACAGGCAGCAACTTTTTCAACCTCAGCTGCAGCAACTTCTTGCTAAACACGTCTCCAAAGGCAAGGAAAACTAAAGCAAAAATGAACTATTGGAACTTAATCAAGTTAAAAGCTTCTGCACAGCAAAGGAAACAGTCACCAAAACTAAAAGGCAACCGACGGAATGGGAGAAGATATTTGCAAATGACATATCAGATAAAGGGCTATTATCCAAGATCTAAAATTAACAAGTCAGGAAATGACAGATGTTGAGGATGCAGAGAAAGGGGAACCCTCCTACATTGTTGGTGGGAATGCAAGCTGGTGCAACCACTCTGGAAAACAGTATGGAGTTCCTCAAAAAGTTGAAAATAGAGCTACCCTACAACCCAGCAATTGCACTACTGGGTATTTACCCCAGAGATACAAATGTAGTGTTCTGAAGGAGCACCTGCACCCCAATGTTTATAGCAGCAATGTCCACTATAGCCAAACTATGGAAAGAGCCCAGATGTCCATAGAAAGTTGAATGGATAAAGATGATGTGGCATATATATATATATATGTGTATACACACACACACACACACACACACACACACACACACACACACACAAAATGGAATATTACTCAGCCATCAAAAAAATGAAATCTTGCCATTTGCAACGATGTGGGTGGAACTAGAGGGTATTATGCTAAGCGAAATAAGTCAATCAGAGAAAGACAATTATTATATGATCTCACTGGTATGTGGAATTTGAGAAACAAGACAGAGGATCATAGGGGAAGGGAGGGAAAACTGAATGGGAAGTCATCAGAGAGGGAGACAAACCATGAAAGACTCTTAACTATAGGATACAAACTGAGGGTTGCTGGAGGGGAGTTGGGTGGGGGGATGGGGTAACTGGGTGATGGGCATTAAAGACGGCACGTGATGTGATGAGCACTGGGTGTTATATATGCAACTGATGAATTATTGAACTGTATATCTGAAACTAATGATGTACTATATGTTGGTTAATTGAATTTAAATTAAAAAAAGATAAAATAAAATATATAATTTAAAAATCATAGTAGGGGGACAGTTAGAAGAAACAAAGCAACATGGGGAGAGACAGGCTGGTACCACAGCTACAAGAAAAAAGAATTACCAGAGGAAGAACCAAGAAATAAGAAAAGAATCAAGATGAACAAGTTATTTGAGAAGAATGAGAAAGCTCCTAAAATAAGCTTTCTAAAATAAACTTTGAGAAGTTAAATAAAGCTATTAATCAGGGAAAGTAATTTCTTCTGAGCATTAGACCCAGAATGGAAAGACTAATCAGGGTACTAGGAAACTAACCAGTGACCCCAGTGTTGTGCCTACAGAATCAATTACAACCTTATTTCCCAAGAACTAAAAACACTGAGATAAGAATACTAGTGAATGAGCATTAAGGAGGGCGCATGATGTGATGAGCACTGGGTGTTATATGCAACTGATGAATTATTGAACTCTACATCTGAAACTAATGATGTACTATATGTTGGCTAATTGAATTTAAATTAAAAAAAAGAATACTAGTGAATCAAAGAGTAAAACAAGGTATAATTAAAAAAATAAAAATTAATAGATTTCTTATGCAGAGTTAAGTCTAGGCCAATTGCAGTATGCACATGGGATAATGCCAGCCTCCATGTATTCTATACCAAACTCCAAAAAACTGAAGATTCTTGTTCACTAAATGGCTGACTGCTTGTGAATATTTGGGATTTAACCATATAGGAAATTAATGAAAATGAGTATTGGGACAATACTCTATTTCTCAAAAGGCACCAATTTCCTTACTCCTAACCCCGACCTTAAATTATTTTGCTGTGGCAGTCATAAACCTAGAAAGCACCCCTTACAGGGACCCCAAGGCAATCTAGTTGATTCAGTTACAATGCATGAAACTTTAATCTGCTACTGTGGGGCCATATGAGGACACAGAATATTCTGTGTCAAGTCACTGAATTAAAGAATTCAGAGCTGGCAGAAACCTTACACACCACCTAGTTTAATCTTCTAACCAAAGATGAAATCCCTCCATAAAGTATGTGCCTCTCCTATCCAAATGCCTCACTGCGGTATTTACTTATCCTGTTAGCCTTTTTTAATTCTCTGAAAGTCTAGGTCACATTTCATTTCTACATTTTCTGTTGGCCTTTTATTCTCTCTGTGTGTGACCCAGAGCCCGGCTAGACTGCAAGCTCGATAAGAAAGGACAGCATTTAGTGCTGTACTACTGTAGCTTCATAAATTTTTGTGATTAGTGAATATCTGCTATCATGGGAGGCATTTCCACTCAGAAAATGTGTAGTGTCTCCCATTACCATACCTTGGAGAGTTGCTCCTCTGACTGAGGTTCTGTAGGCAGAACAGTCCCTCCTTGTGCCTTCATTTCTTCTATGTGTTTATTCAAAGAAGTTAATTTGGCCTTAGCATGAAGTTTTAGTTTTTTTATTTTGTTATCAGCAGCTTTTCTTTCTTCCTGTCAGAGAACAATGACGGTAAATAGATAAATGTTTATTCATCACGTGCCTAATACATAACAAAAGTTAATTCTCAGGAGGCATCATCTTACAGTATTAGGAAAATAAGAATCACACTCTCCAATAATCTAAGTGAAAAGAAAAATCTAAGTGAATATTGTGTCCATCTTTTATCAAATGCTTGGCAAGAAAGGAGAAAAACCCTGGTACCTGTAGAACTTCATCTTTTTGCTGCAATTGAATGTCCTTCTCTCTAATGATTTCTTTTAGCTCCACCACCAACTGCTCAGCATAAGCCAGGCGCTCCAGTACATCCTCTTGTGTCCTATCGTTAAATTCCATGTCAGATTCTTGGGGTAATGCCTAGTATTTAGACAAAAAGTTACCAATGCATCAGGGGAAAAATACTAGTGTCCAAAAAAGAGTTTCTTCATTCCAACTTCATCTTATCTTTTGCCCATCTCATTTCCATTCTTAATTATTATTGGATCAGAGTTGGAAAGATTTCTTATCATCATAGCCATTAAAATATATTGAGTATTTTGGAAATGTTAAGCATTTCACAAACAAAACATTATCTCACTTATGATATTATCCTAATTTTACCAAAGAGAAAAATAAAAGGAAGCAAAGATAACAAACTATTAAGTGGAAGAGCCCAAAATTTAAATTTAAGACAGCAGTTGAATAAAATTCTCTTAACCACTAGGCAATACTGCTTGTCTTTCAGAAAACTAAAGGACTTCTTTTGATTCCCCATGTGGCTATCAAAAAATACAATATAAACTATAAGAGAAATGTAAATAAATTTATAATAGCAAACATATTTTCAAACCTGAAAGGTGCCCCAGTTCTGCCACTTACCATTCAATCCTTTCCTAGGGAACAGGATATACACCTGAGGAGAAGGTAAAACAATCTACCACTAAACAAGGCTCAAGGGACAAATGAAAAAGATCTTTCCAATCTCATCCAGGACTTGATTCCCGTCACTGTGGCTCATACGCTACAAACTTACAGGAGAAGGATCATTTATAAAGTATCAATATTTTTCTTAATCCCCTCTTCCACCTAGCAAAATGGAGGCTGCTCAAAACCTTCTATCTTAAACTCTTTCCCTCAGAAGAACATGAAATATATGTCTCATCAGTTTAATTCAGAATAGAGCTACTCACAGGGTCTAGGGAAGCCCTCATATTTTGATCAGTGTCATCTCCTGATAATTCATGCAAAACCACATTTGCTAATCCTGACAATCGGCTCAGCATTTCTGCAAGAAAAGAAAACATAACAATCAGTAAAATGGATACAGGCTTCCCTTGTACTGGTAACTATATCATCTATAAGTGAAATAAACTGTACAGGTGATATATATTAGACACAGACAATAGCATGACGATATCTTTAAAAATACATTTGAGTATGTACAGTGTAGTCACACAATGTTCTTTTCAGTGGCAACTGCACTGCACTTCAATTACCACCACTAATATTTTCTAAATAAAATATATAATTGTTTAGTGGCAAATAATATTTTTAAAGTTATCTTTAATCCCTTTTCTTTCATCATAACTTCATTTACAAACATGAACTTCTAACATTCCTTCTCCAGCCAGAATGTTATTCTCTTCTACTTTGCCAAATAAACCCATGATGCAGCAAAATTTTTCTTTTTATGCAGCCCCATGAACCCCATTCTTTCAGGAGGGTTTCCTGATAAACCATGTGGTTTTGCTAAAATTTAAATATGATATTTGTTCAAATGTACAGCATTAAATTCACATATTAGAAAAGAAGGAAAAGGGATTTACCTCCGCAACCTATGCTGCTTCTGTATGAAGTCAGAAAAAGAGCTAATTAAAACAAATATAAGCAGACAAAAAAGAAATTAAAATTAGAGGAGAAACTAATAAAATTGAAAACAAAAATAGAGAAAATCAGTAAAACCAAAAGTTGGTTCTTAGAGAATGGGTTCAATCTTAAACGACCTATCAAAAAACACTAATAAATGTGCAAAGAATAAAGAGAAATAAATCCAAATGTATCACTAAAGAAAATCAGCAAACCATAAGAGAAAGACAAGAAAGGGTAAGAGAAAAGCTCCAGAAACATCCACAAAACAAGTAATAAAATGGCAATAAATACATATCTGTCAACAATTATTCTGAATGTAAATGGACTAAACTTAGCTCCAACCAAAAGACACAAGGTGCAGAATGGATAAAATAAATAAATAAAACCCATCTATATGCTGCCAACAAGAGACTCACTTCAGACCTAAGGACACATGCAGGTTGAAAGTGAGGGAATGAAGAAATATTTATCATGCAAATGGATGTCAAAAGAAATCTGGAGTGGAAATAGTTATATCAGGCAAAGTGGACTTTAAAACAAAGACTATATATAGCAAGAGACAATGAATGACAGGATATAATAATAAAGGAGACAATCCAACAAGAAGACATAACAATTGTAAATATTTATGCACCCACCTAGCAGCATCCAAATACATAAAACAATTAATAACAAACATAAAGGAACTAATCCATAATAATACAATAGCAGGGGACTTCAACAACCCATCAATGGACAGATTATCTAAACAGAAAACCAACAAGGAAACAATGGCTTTAAATGACACACTGTAACAGTGTGTGTGTAAATGGATGATGGGCATTAAGGAGGGCACTTGTATGTTATATGCAAGTGATGAATCACTAAATTCTAACCCTGAAACTAACACTGCACTATACATTAACTGACTTGAATTTAAATAAAATCTTGAAAGGAAAAAAAAATCTTGAAAAGAAACAAACGAACTGGACCACCTTCTTACACCATACAAAAAAATAAATTTAAAGTGGAATAAAGACTTAAATGTGAGACCTGAAACCATAAAAATCCTAGAATAGAACACAGGCAGTAACCTCTCTGACATTGGCCGTAGCAACTTTTTTCTAGCTACATCTCCTGAGAAAAGGGAAAACAAGCAAAAATAAACAATTGGGACTACATCAAAATAAAAAATTTCTGTACAGCAAACAAACATCAACAAAACTAAATGGCAACTTGCAGAATGGGAGAAGATACTTGCAAATGACATATCCAATAAAGGGTTAGTATCCAAAATGTATAAAGAACTTACAAAATTCAACACCCAAAAACCAAATAATCTGATTAAAAAATGGGCAGAAGACATGAAGAGACATTTCTCCAAAGAAGACATACAGATGGCCAACAGACACATGAAAAGATGCTCATCATTACTTACCATAAAGAAAATGCAAATCAAAACCATAATGAGATATCACTTGTCAGAATAGTTAAAATCAACAACACAAGAAACAACAGTTGTTGGCAAGGATGTGGAGAAAAAGGAACCTTCTTGCACTGTTGATGGAATACTAACTGATGCAGCCACTCTGGAAAACAGTATAGAGTTTCCTCAAAAAGTTAAAAATAGAACTACCCTACAATCCAGCAATTGTACTACTAGGTATTTACCCAAAGGATATAAAAACACTAATTCAAAGGGATTCATGTACCCCTTTGTTTATTTACAATAGCCAAGATATGAAAGCAGCCCAAGTGTCCATCAATTGATAAATGGATAAAGAAGATGTGGTATATATATACAATAGAATATTATTCAGTCATAAAAAAAGAATGGAATCTTGCCATTTGCAATGACATGGATGGAGCTAGGGAGTATAATGCTAAGTGAAGTAAGTTAGTCAGAGAAAGACAAATACCATATGATACCACTCATATGTAGAATTTAAGAAACAAAACAAATGACCAAAGAGGAGAAAAAGAGAGAGAGACAAAGAAACAGACTCTTAATCATAGAGAACAAACTGATGGTTACCAGAGGCGAGGTGGGGGAGAGGGGGTGATGGTTAATTAGGTGATGGGATTAAGGAGTACACTTGTCATAAGTACTGGGTGATGTAAGGAATTGCTTAATCCCTATATTGTACACCTGAAACTAATATAACACTACATGTTAACTAAGTGGAATTAAAATATAAACTTTTTAAAAATTGGTTTTTTGAAAAGATAAAAAAAAATTGATAAAGCTCTAGTCAGGCTGACCAAGAAAAAAAAGAGAAGACACAAACTATCAATACCAATTATGAGAAAGGAGACATCGCTATCGATCTAACATACATTAAAATATAACATACATTAAAATATTGTAACACTACAAATAACTCTATGCTCATAAATTCATCAACACAGAAAAAATGGGACAATTCCTTAAAAGATACAAGCTAACAAAACTCATTATAGAAGAAAAAGACAACCTAAATACACACACACATATACACATACTCACACATCCCTTATTTTTTACTTATTTATTCATTCAGATCAGTGTCAATGGCTAGTCCATAAACTCTTTGAAAGTGAAATTATTAATACTTTGTTAGGAAAAATCAAAACAGAACTGTACTGTGCATAGCACTAGCATAAGTAATTATGCTAAATTTTATGTTTAATGATAAAATGTTATTTGGCCTTTAAAAGCCTCAGTAGGGAGAAATGTAAGAGCTCTTGTACAAAATAAGCACTTGAAGGGGCGCCTGGGTGGCTCAGTTGGTTAAGTAACTGCTTTCGGCTCAGGTCATGATCCTGGAGTCCCTGGATCGAGTCCTGCATCGGGCTCCCTGCTCGGCAGGGAGTCTGCTTCTCCCTCTGACCCTCCCCCCTCTCATGTGCTCTCTCTCATTCTCTCTCTCTCAAATAAATAAATAAAAATCTTTAAAAAAAAAAAATAAGCACTTGAATAACACCAATTTCTGCTAAAGTTTTCTTCTACTCTGAGTAGTAATAATGTTTAGGGCAATCGTGGTCCTTAATTAAGAAAGAAGTGGTGAGGAGTTTGTTTCTATAACAGGTTATCTTGGATAACCTAACTAGCATATAACATTTAGAAAAGATGTGTGAAACAGGAAAGGAAAAAGAAAACCACTCCTCGAAGGGCAACATACGGCCATGTATTAGTATATATAACTACTAGAAAGACAACATAGGATCACATTTAAGTATATAGGACCATATATAACCACTCATTCAAGCTGTGAAATTCATAACTATAGTCAGTTTAAAAAAAAAAATCACAACTCACCATTACATAGACTAAACTTTCTTTTCAACTCTAGAGATTGAATTTTCTATAATAATCATTAATGAAGGAAACGAACACCAAAACTAAAGAGTCTTCATTAGGCATAGAGAGTTGCATTAATCAAAGAAAGTCATAGCAGAACCTAATTTATCAAGATTCACTTTATCTTCAGATTTTTCAGACTACATTAGGAACAAGCACACACAACACATATCAACCAACTGATGGGACTCTGAGAAGATGGCAGTAGGAGACATCACTGATTGTGGATCTTCCTGAATTCCCACATAAAAACTGACAAAGCAACTAGGTAACAAAACTAAAAACCTATATACAGCCTTTACAAAAAAACAAAAACTATGTGACAAAGTTTTCCACAAACTCTAAAATAAACATGGATATAGACAACCCACCAACAGCCACAAGATCTGCATGTCGTTGCTGTCCATGTGGGAAGAGGGAAGTGAAGCGGGGGTGGGCAGAATGTTCCACCCCTACTATGCCATTTTGGCATAAAGATTATCTTGAGCTAAAGGCACTTGAAAAACCGCAGGTACAAGAAGGATGCTCTGACCTCCCCTTTTTCTTCCTGAAAGCAAGATATAAAACCCCGTGTGGAAGATGTCCTCCCTATATTAGGAGGAAAGTAACATTCTTATCTCCAGGAATGGGGAGTTGAGGCCAAAAGGAATTTGTACAAACAAATCTTGTATGTGAATCCTTATCTTCCTAGTCACTTCTCCATGATTAACTATCCCTTTGCCTTGTATCATTATCACAATTTACTGCTCTCTGTCCAACTCAATATTTAAGTGTTCTACTCTGATTCTTTTGGTCTTCATTTCTTTATGAGGGCTCCAGTGTCACTTAAAATTTATACTAAATAAATCTGTATGCTTTCCCTGTTAATCTGTCCTATGTAAATGTAATTCTCAGGCCCAGTAAAAACCTTAAGGGGATAGAGGTAAAATAATGCTCCCCTACAGAAGCTATAAGAATGCGACAAACAGGATACCAAGAGAACCACAAAAGAGCTAGTGGGTATTCACTGGAAAATGTGCTGAGCCAATTAAAGAACAGCAACTGAAAAAGGAAGGTATATCCTTACTCCAGTAGCACCTAAGTGCAAGGAACCTGCAAGGTCTGAAAAGGCTAAAGAGTCTGGGCCCCATGAACACTCAAAACTAAAGAGTCGGGGGTCTCTTTCAGAACAGGGCCTCTACTGAGAGTAGAATCAAGATTCATCAAGTCAGAGTCAACAGAGAACAAAGGAAGACCCAGATAAAGAATGAGCTGGAGATAGTGGAAAAAGAGTCTGGAAATCTCAGAAATCCAATGGCCATATTTTGAACCAACACTGGAAAACAATGTAAGAGGGAGCTCTGCAAAGTTAGAAAAGCTACCCAAAATAAATCTCCTTCTAAAAATTCAGCAACATTAACATAAAAATGAGCACCTGAAAAGTTACACAATTTCCATACAAAGTTATTATAAGAAAAAGAGCAAAATAATATCCATACAGAAAATGGAAGCATGTCAAAGAGCCATGCTCAAAATAACTCAGAACTACAACCTACTAAATCAACCAAAAGGACTAAAAGGCATTAAAAATTATATAAGACATGAAAAGCCATACATCAGAAGTTGAAAAACCCAGGAAGACAGCAAGAGAAGAAAGGAACAAAGGAACCACAAAATAGTCAGAAACCTATTAACAAAATGGCAATAGTAAGTCCTTCAATAACTACTTTAAATTTAAATGTATTAAATTATCTAATCAAAAGACATGGAGTGGCTGAATTGATTTAAAAAACAATATCCAGGCACCTGGGTGGCTCAGTTAAGTGTCTCCCTTCAGCTCAGGTCATGATCTCAGGGTCCTGGGATCAAGCCCCACATCGGGCTCCCTGCTCACTGGGGAGCCTGCTTCTCCCTCTCCCTCTACTGCTGCCCCTGCTAGTGCTCTCTCTCACTCACTCTCTCTCAGATAAATAAAGAAAATCTTTAAAATAAATAAACAAACAATATCCAACTATATGCCCACTACAAGAGACTCACTTTGGTCCTAAGGTTACAGACAGGCTGAAAGTGAAGGGATGGAAAAATATATCCCATGCAAATGGTAACCAAAAGAAAGCAAGGGTAACTATATTTTTAAAAGACAAAATAGACTTTTAGTCAAAAACTGTCATGAGAGGGAGAGAAGTTTTTTAGAATAGTTTGGGAAGGATTGGCATTAATTCTTCTTTAAACATTTTTTAGAATTCACTTAGTGAAGCCATCAAGTTCTGGGCATTTCTTTATTGAGAGGCTTTTGGTTACTGATTCAATCTCTTTATGTTATTGGTTTGTTCAGGTGTTCTGTTTCTTGTGATTCAGTCTTGGTAGGTTGTATGTTTCTAGGAATTCATCCATTTCTTGCATATAATTATTCATGGTTGTCTCTTATGATTCCTTGTATTTCTGCGTTATCAGTGTAGTGTCTCCTTCATCATTTATAATTTTACTCATTGAATCTTCTCTCTTTTCTTAGTCTAGCTAAAGGTTTGTCAATTTTATCTTTTCAAAAACCAGTTTTGTTGAAAAAGTTTTATTTGTCTTTTCTATTATTTTTCTAATCTCCATCTCCTTTATTTCTGCTCTGATATTTGTTATTTCCTTCCTTCTGCTTTCACCTTAGTTTGTTCTTTTCCCGGTTACTTGAGGTGTCAAGACAGGTTATTTATTTAAGATCTTTCATTTTTCTTAATGTAGGAGTCTATCTCCATAAATTTCCCTCTTAAAACTGCTTTTGCTGCATCTCATTAACTTTCCATAAGTATGTCATATTTTCATTTGTCTCAATATAATTTTTTATTTCTTTTTTGGCTTTTTTCTTTGACTCATTGGTTCAGGAGCATGTTGTTTAATTTCCACATATTTGTGAATTTTCCAGTTTACTTCTTGGTGTTTTTTTTTTTTTTGCATATTAATAGTAATTTTATTTCTTCTTTTATGTTCTTTTCTTTTTTTGAGATGTAAAAAAATTTAATTCCAGTTAACAATCATACAGTGTTGTATTAGTTTCAGGTGTACAATATGGTGATTCAACAATTCCATATATCACCCAGAACTTGATGGCTTCACTAAAGTGAATTCTAAAAAATGTTTAAAGAAGAATTAATGCCAATCCTTCTCAAAACTATTCTAAAAAAAACTGAAGAAGAGGAAACACTTTCAAAGTCATTTTATGAGGACAGCATCACCTGAATACTGAATCCAGAGAAGGACACTACAATAAAATTATACGCCAGTATCCCTGATAAAATAGATCCAAAAATCCTCAACAAAATACTAGCATACCCAATTCAACATCACATGAAAAGAATCATACACCATGTCAAGTAGGATGTATTCCTAAGATGCAAGGATGGTTCAACATCCACAAATCAATAAATGTGATGCACTACATTAAGAGAACGAAGGATAAATGTCACATGATCATCTCAACAGATGGAGAAAAAGCATTTTAAAAATTCAACATCCTTGCATGATAAAAACTGTCAACCAATTAGGTACAGAAGGAATGTACCTCAATACAATCAAGACCATATACAACAAGCCCAAAATTAACATCATATTCAATGGCAAAAAAGCTAAAAGCTTTTCCTCTAAAATCAGATATAAGGATGCCCATTCTTACCACTTCTATTCAATGTAGTACTAGAAGTCCTAGCCAGATCAATTAGGCAAGGAAATGAAATAAAAGGCATCCAAATCGAAAAGAAGTAGAATGTTCTCTGTTTGCAGAAAACATGATCTTACATATAGGAAACCCTAAAGACTCCACCAAAGAATTATTACAGCTAGGGGTGTCTGGATGGCTCAGTTGGATGAGTGTCCAACTCTTGATTTCGGCTCACGTCATGTTCTCAGGGGTGTGGTATCAAGGCCCGCGTCAGGCTCTGCGCTCAGCATGGAGTCTGCTTGAGTTTCTCTCCCTCTGCCCCTCCCCTTGCTTATCCCTTTTCTCTCTCTCTTTCTCTCAAATCAATAAATCTTCTTTAAAAATTATTACAACTAAAAAATGAATTCAATAAAGTTGCAGGACATAAAATCAATATACAAAAATTATTGTTTCTGGGGCGCTGGGTGGCTCAGTCATTAAGCGTCTGCCTTCGGCTCAGGTCATGATCCCAGGGTCCTGGGATTGAGCCCCACATCGGGCTCCCTGCTCAGCGGGAAGCCTGCTTCTCCCTCTCCCACTCCCCCTGCTTGTGTTCCTTCTCTCACTGTGTCTCTCTCTGTCAAATAAATAAAAAAACTCCTTAAAAAAAATCACTGTTTCTATATACTAACAACAAACTATCCCTCCCAAATTAAGAAAACAATCCCACTTATAACAGCATTTAAAAAAATAAAGTACTTAGGAATACATTTAACTAAGGAGGTAAAAGATCTGTACACTGAAAATTGTAACACATTGATAAAAGGAATTCGGAAAAAACATACAAATGGAAAGATATCCATGTTCACAGATTTGAAGAACATTATTAAAAGTCCATACCACTCAAAGCAATCTACAGATTCAATGCAATCCTATCAAAATTCCAAAGCCTCGGAGAGAGGAAAAGATGGTGGAGGAGTAGGGGACCCTATTCCAACCGGTCCCCGGAATTGAGCTGGATATCTACCAGACCACTCTGAACACCCACAAAATCAGCCTCAGATGTAAGAAGATAGATCTGGACCTCTACAAACAGAATATCGCAGGCAGTTGGTTTCGAGGTATGAAGCAGGGAGCCGTGATTTCGTGGGCAGATATCGGAGGAGAAACGGAACGGGGAGGGAGCTGCCATAAGCACTGGTGCTGGGAAGGTGAAATAACACAGGAGCGCAAAAACCTCCCATCCCGGGGACGGGGCACAGACTCGCAGACTGGTAGCAATGGGGAAAGGACTTTAGGGCAGCCCCCTGGACTGAAACCTGGAGTGGCGGGGCCACGCGTGCAAACTGGGGGTGGCTGGCGGATTTAGAAGCACAAAGGGCAGAGACATGCCCCAACCTGGAGGCGAGGACTGGGAGTGCTGCTGAGGGGCACAGACCCAGGACTGCAGTTTATAGCAGCACAGATAGAAACGGAGATAGTGTGGCCTGGAGAGCTCACTGAAGAACAGACTGCGATCTCTCTACTCTGAGGCAGAGGGTTGGAAACAATCTCTTCTGCTCTGACTCTCAGAAGAGACTCGGAAAGCCGCCAGGGAAAGCCACCAGAGAACAAAAGCCCCCAAAAAACTGGTTTTCACTGAGCCCATCACCTGCCACAGGGGGCAGGGCAATTCTGCCCAAACAGTGTTGCCTGAGTAAGAGTGTGGCAGGCCTCTCCCCCAGAAGACAGGCTGGGAAAACAAGAGGCCAGCAACCCTAAGGTCCCTATAAAACAGGTGCAAAAAAAAAAACAGGTGCATTTTGCTTGGGCTGTGGTCAATAATTTGGACTCTGTACATTCCCTCAACCACTCCTCAAAAGAATGACTAGGAGGAGGAACCCCCAAAATAGGAGACTCAGAGATTGTGACTTCTGCCACAGATTTACAAATGGATTCAGATATAACAAAGATGTCAGAGATGGAATTCAGGGTAGCAATTGTGAAGACAATAGCTAGAATGGAGAAATCAATTAATGCCAACATAGTCTCTAAGGGCAGAAATGAAAGCTGAACTGGCAGAACTTAAAAATGCTTTCATTGAGATCCAATCTTATCTAGATAATCTAACAGCTAGGGTAAGCAAGGCAGAAGAATGAATTAGTGATCTAGAAGACCAATTAATAGACAAGAAGGAAAAAGAGGTGGCCAGGGAAAACAACCCAAAGTCCATGAAAATAGAATCAGAGAAGTGACACAGTGAAATGTTCTAATGTCAGAATTATTGGGATCCCTGAGGGGGTGGAGAGAGAGAGAGGACTAGAAGATATATTTGAGCAAATCGTGGCTGAGAACGTCCCTAATCTGGGGGATGAAACACTCATATCCTAGAGGCAGAGAGGACCCCCTCCCAGGATCAAGGAAAACAGGACAACACCCCGGCATGTAATAGTAAAACTTGCAAATCTTAGAACCAAGGAAACCATCTTAAGGGCAGTTAGGGGGAAGAGATTCCTTACGTACAGAGGGAGGAACATTAGAATAACATCAGACATATCGACAGAGGCCTGGCAAGCCAGAAAGGGCTGGCAAGACATCCTGGGGTACTAAACGAGAAGAACATGCAGCCAAGAATACTTTATCTGGCAAGGCTGTCATTTAGAATGGATGGAGAGATGCAGAGCTCCCAAGACCGGCAGAAACTGAAAGAATATGTGACCACTAAGCCGGCCCTCCAAGAAATATTAAGGGGGCAGGGGGGTCCTATAAGAGGAGAAAGACCCCAAGAGTGATATAGAACAGAAATATAGAGAGGCAATCTATAGAAACAAGGTCTTCAACATGATGACAATAAATTCATATCTTTCAATAATCACTCTCAACGTGAATGGCCTAAATGCTCCCATAAAACGGCACAGGGTTGCAGACTGGACAAAAAGACAGGACCATCCATATGCTGTCTACAAGAGACTCATTTTGAACCTAAAGATATAGCCAGATTGAAAGTGAAGTGATGGAGATCCATCTTCCATGCCAACGGACCTCAAAAGAAAGCTGGGGTAGCAATTCTTATATCAGACAAATTAGATTTTAAGCTAAAGACTGTAGTTAGAGACACAGGAGGACACTATATCATTCTTAAAGAGTCTATCCAACAAGAAGATCTAACAATTGTAAACATCTACGCCCCCAACATGGGAGCAGACATCTGCATAAGCCAACTGTTAACCAAAATAGTCATATTGATAACAATACATTAATTGTAGGAGACCTCAGTACTCCTCTCTCAGCAACAGACAGATCATCTAAGCAGAAAATCAACAAAGAAACGAGCTTTGAATGACACACTGGACCAGATGGACCTCATAGATCTATATAGAACATTCCACCCTAAAACAACAGAATACTCATTTTTCTCGAGCACACATGGAACTTTCTCCAGAATAGACCACATACTGGGTCACAAATCAGATCTCAACTGATACCAAAAGACTGAGATAATTCCCTGCATATTCTCAGACCACAATGCTTTAAAACTGGAACTCAATCACAAGAAAAAATTTGGAAGAAATTCAAACACTTGGAAGCTAAAGACCACTCTGCTCAAGAGTGTTTGGGTCAACCAAGAAATCAAAGAAGAACTTAAACAATTCATGGAAACCAATGAGAATGAAAACACATCAGCCCAAAACCTACTGGATATTGCAAAAGCGATTCTAAGGGGGTAATACATAGCCATTCAAGCCTCACTCAAAAAAATAGAAAAATTCCGAATTCACCAATTAACTTTACACCTTAAAGAACTAGAGAAAAAGCAACAAATGATGCCTAAGCCATGCATTAGAAGAGAAATAGTTAAGAATAGAGCAGAGATCAATGAATTGGAAACCAGAAACTAGAAGCTGTTCTTTGAAAGAATTAATACGATTGACAAACCACTGGCCAGACTTACCCAAAAGAAAAGAGAAAGGACCCAAATTAATAAAATTACGAATGAAAGGGGAGAGATTACGACTAACACCAAGGAAATAGAAACAGTTATTAGAAATTACTATCAACAACTATATGCCAATAAATTAAGCAACCTGGAAGAAATGACTGTCTTCCTGGAAACCTATAAACTGCCAAGACTGAAACAGGAAGAAACTGACAACCTGAATAGGCCAGTAACCAGAAACGAGATTGAAGCAGTGATCAAAAACCTCCCAAAAACACAAGAGTCCAGGGCCTGATGGATTCCCTGGGGAATTCTACCAAACATTCAAAGAAGAAATAATACCTATTCTACTGAAGTGTTTCAAAAAATAGAAAGAGAAGGAAAGCTTCCAGACTCATCTTATGAGGCCAGCATTACCTTAATCCCCAAACCAGGCTAAGACCCATCAAAAAGGAGAATTTCAGACTGATATCCCTGATGAATATGGATTCAAAAATTCTCAACAAAATCCTAACAGGATCCAACAATACATTAAAAGGATCACCCATCACGACCAAGTGGGATTTATCCCCAGGATGCAAGGATGGTTCAATATTCGCAAATCATTCAATGTGACAGAACACATTAATAAGAGGAGAGAGAAGAACCATATGGTCCTCTCAATTGATGCACAAAAAGCATTTGACAAAATACAGCATTCTTTCCTGATTAAAACTCTTCAGAGTATAGGGATAGAGGGAACATTTCTCAAGTTCATAAAATCCATCTATGAAAAACCCACAGCGAATGTCATCCTCAATGGGGAAAAGATGAGAGCCTTTCCCTTAAGATCGGGAACACGACAACGATGCCCATTCTTGCCACTATTGTTCAACATAGTACCAGAAGTCCTAGCAACAGCAATCAGACAACAAAAAGAAATAAAAGGTATTCAAATTTGCAAAGAAGAAGTCAAACTCTCTCTCTTCACAGATGACATGATACTTTATGTGGAAAATCCAAAAGACTCCACCCCCAAATTACTAGATCTCATACAGCAATTCAGTAATGTGGCAGGATACAAAACCAATGCACAGAAATCAGTTGCTTTCTCATACACTAACAATGCAACTGTAGAAAGAGAAATTAGAGAAACGATTCCATTTACAATAGCACCAAAAACCATAAGATACCTCGGAATAAACCTAACCAAAGAGGTAAAGGATCTATACTCTAGGAACTACAGAACACTCATGAAAGAAATTGAAGAAGACACAAAAAGATGGAAAAACATTCCATGCTCATGGATTGGAAGAATAAACATTGTTAAAATGTCTATGCTACCTAGAGCAATCTATACCTTCAATGCCATCCCGATCAAAATTCCAATGACATTTTTCGAAGGGCTGGAACAAACAATCCTAAAATTTATATGGAATCAGAAAAGACTCCAAATTGCCAAGGAAATGTTGAAAAAGAAAAACAAAGCTGGGGGCATCACATTGCCCGATTCCAAGCTATATTACAAAGCAGTGAGCACCAAGACAGCATGATACTGACACAAAAACAGACATATAGACCAATGGAACAAAATAAAGAGCCCAGATATAGACCCTCAATTTTATGGTCAAATAATCTTTGACAAAGCAGGAAAAAACATGCAATGGAAAAAAGACAGTCTCTTCAATAAATGGTGCTGGGAAAATTGGACAGCCACATGCAGAAGAATGAAACTCAACCATTCTCTAACACCATACACAAAGATAAACTCAAAATGGATGAAAGACCTCAATGTGTGACAGGAATCCATCAAAATCCTAGAGGAGAACATAGGCAGTAACCTCCCTGACATCGGCCACAGCAACTTCTTTCAAGATACATCTCCAAAGCCTAGTGAAACAAAAGCAAAAATGAACTTTTGGGACTTCATCAAGATAAAAAGATTCTACACAGCAAAGGAAACAGTCAACAAAGAGGCACCTACAGAACGGGAGAAGATATCTGCAAATGACACTACAGACAAAGGGCTGGTATCCAAGATCTATAAAGAAATTCTCAAACTCAGCACCCAAAAAAACAAATAATCAAGTCATAAAATAGGCAGAAGACATGAACAGACACTTCTCCAAAGAAGACATACAAATGGCTAACAGACACATCAAAAAATGTTCATTATCATTAGCCATCAGGGAAATTCAAATCAAAACCACATTGAGATATCACCTTACACCAGTTAGAATGGCAAAAATGGACAGGGAAAGAAACAACAAATGTTGGAGAGGTTGTGGAGAAAGGGGAACCCTCTTACACTGTTGGTGGGAATGCAAGTTGGTATAGCCACTTTGGAAAACAGTGTGGAGGTTCCTCAAAAAATTAAAAATAGAGCTACCCTATGACCCAGCAATTGCACTACTGGGTATTTACCCCAAAGACACAGATGTAGTGAAAAGAAGGGCCATACGCACCCCAATGTTCATAGCAACAATGTCCACAATAGCCAAACTGTAGAAAGAGCCCAGATGCCCTTCAACAGATGAATGGATAAAGAAGATGTGGTCCATATATACAATGGAATATTAGTCAGCCATCAGAAAGGATGAATACCCAACTTTTACCTCAACATGGATGGGACTGGAGGAGATTATGCTAAGTGAAATAAGTCAAGCAGAGGAAGTCAATTATCATATGGTTTCACTTATTTGTGGAACATAAGGAATAGCATGGAGGACATTAGGAAAAAGAAGGGAAAAAGGAGGGGGGTGGGAATTGGAGGGGGAGACGAACCATGAGAGACTATGGACTCTGAGAAACAAACTGAGGGTTTTAGAGGGGAGAGGGGTGAGAGGATGGCTGAGCCCGGTGATGGGTATTAAGGAGGGCACGTACTGCATGGAGCACTGGGTGTTATACAAAAACAATGAATCATGGATCACTACATCAAAAACTAATGATGTATTGTATGGTGACTAACATAATAAAATAAAATTAAATTTAAAAAAAATTCCAAAGCCTTTTTTTTCCACAAAAATTTTTTAAAAATCTAAATCATATGGAACCACAAAAGACCCAGAATGGACAAAGCAATCTTGAGCAAGAAACAAAGCTGGAGGCATCACACTTTTGATTTCAAAATATACCATAGCTAGATGTGTGATGGGTATTAAGGAGGGCACTTGTTATGATGAGCACTGGGTATTGTATGTAAGTGATGAACCACTGAATTCTACTCTAGAAACTAATATTGCACTGTATGTTAACTACCTAGAACTTAAATTTAGAAAAAAATTTTAAATAAATAAAATGAAATGGGGAAAAATACATACCATAAAGCTACGGCAATCAAAACATTAAGATATTTGCATAAAACAGTCATACAGACCAATGGAACAGTATAAAGAGCCCAGAAATAAATCCATACATTTACAGCCAATTGATCAAAAAAGGTGCCAAGAATACAAAATGGGGAAAGGATAGTCCCTTTAATAAATGGTGCTGAGGAAATCGGTATCCACATGCAAAAGAATGAAACTGGATCCTTATCTCACACCACATAAAAAAAATCAACTCAAACTGTATTAAAGACTTGAATGCAAGATCTGAAACTGTAAAACTAGTAGAAGAAAGCATAGGGGGAAAGCTTCTTGACATTGGTCTTGACATAATTTCTTGGATACAACCTCAAAAGTACACATAACAAAAGCAAAAAAAGACAAATGAGATTGCATCAAACTAAAAAGCTGCACAGCAAAGGAAAGAGAATAAAGGGACAACCTACAGAATGGGAGAAAATATTTGCAAATATCTAATAAAGGATTAATATTCAAAATATGAGAAACTCAAAACAACTCAATAGCAAGAAAATCTTATTTTAAAATGACCAAAGGAACTGGACAGACATTTCTCCAAAGAAGACATATAAATGGCCAAAACGTATGTGAAAAAATGCTCAACACCAAAAATCATCAGGGAAACACAAATCAAAACCACAATATCACATCATACCTGTTAGAATGGCTATTATCAAAAAGACAACCAGTAATAAGCACTGGCCAGAATATGGAGAAAAGGAACCCTTGTACACTGTTGGTGGGAATATAAATTGATACAGGTATTAAAGAAAACAGTCTGAGGTTCCTCAAAAAATTAAAAATAGAACTACCATATGATCCAGCAATCCCACTTTTGGGTATATATCCAAAGGAAATGAAAGCAGTATCTTAAAGAGATATCTGCAATTTCATGTTCATTGCAGCATTACTCACAATAGCTAAAATATAGAATCATCTAAGTGTCCATTGATAGATGAACAGATAAAGAAAATATATTGTACATACACAATGGAATATCATTCAGCCCTAAAGAAATAATGAAATCCTGTCATTTATGAGAACATGGATGAACCTGGAGGACATTATGCTAAGTGAAATAAATGCCAGATACAGAAAGACAAATACTGCACGATCTCACTTATGCTGGAATCTGAAAAAGTCAAACTTGTAGAAGCAGACAGTAAAATGGTGGTTGCCAGGGAAAAGTGGGTAAGGGAAATAAAAAGATGTTTGTCAAAGGATACAAACTTTCAGTTATGCAGGAAGAATAAATTCTGGGGATCTGATATATAGCATAGTGACTACAGTTAATAACGCTGCATTAGATACCTGAAATTTGCTAAGAGAGTACATCTTAAATGTTCTCACCACACACATAAAAGGGCAATTATGTGAGGTGATGGGCATTTTCCATTTTTTAAATAGCTTGTCTGAGATAATCATTTAACAAGTATATGTATAGTGAAACACTATATTGTACACCTTAAATATATACATTTTTGTCAATTATACCTCAATAAAGCTCAAAACAATGACAGTATCTGCTTCCATATTAAAACATTCTTAACAAAAATTAATAGCTAACTATAAATTTTATATACCATCTAACAGTAGGTATATGATAGATATGTATCATATTTACTTACACACTTTGCTGAACACATACATATGTTTTCTTTGATTTGAAACAAAACAAATTTATCAATTTACCTCCCACAGTAGAAAAACCCAGAAATGAAGAGGAAATTCAAGAAGTAATGAAAAGTTTAAAAAATCATTTTGGAAATGAAGATGAAACTAAAAATTAAAAAAAAAAACAGGAAAATGAATAGTCATAATAAATCATGCCTTAAGAAAAATAGAAAGTTAAGATAAAGGATAATTTTACAAATCAAAAAGGAATTACCTATAAGCTAAACATGCAACTACCTTATGACCCAACAATTTTATCTCAGAGAAATGAAATCTTAAATTCACACAATAACCTATACATAAGTGCTCATAGCAGCTTCGGTTGTAAGAACCCAAAACTGTAATCAGCAAAGAAGTCCTTCAACAAGAAAATGGTTAAACAAACTGTGGTACATACATACCACAGAATACTACACAGCAATAAAAAGGAATAAACAACTGATACACCCAATAACTTAGATGAGTCTCCAATTATGCTGAATAAAAAAAAAAGAAAGCCAATTTTCTATAAGTTACATACTACATAGTCCTATACCTATATAATATTTTTGGAATCACAAAATTTTAGAAATGGAAGACAGATTAGTGGTTGCCAGTGCTTAGGGAGGGGTTGGAGGTAGGAGGGTAGAAGGTGGCTAAAGTTATAAAAAAGCAACACAAGGGGTCTTTGTGGTGTTGGAACTGTTCCATATCTTAACTGTGGTGGTAGATACATGAACGTACACAAGTAATAAAATTATACAGAACTTACATACACACACACACACACACACAGACAAGTATACAAATAAAACTGGGAATATATTGATGTTAGTATCCTCATTGTGATATTATTCAATAGTTTTCTAAAATGTTAACCGTTGAGGGAAACAAAACAAACTGTACAAGGGATCTCTGTTTTATTTTATTACAACTGCATATGACTCTATAATCATCTCAATTTCTAAAAAGAAAGAGAAAGATAATGAAATGAACTAAATACAATGCGATGTCCTACAATTTGATCCTGGAATAGTTAATGGAGAAACTAATGGAATTTGAAGAAAATATGGAGTTTAGCTATGAATCAATACTGGTTTCTTAGTTTTGACAAATGCACTTTGCTAATGTAATATGTTAACATTAGGGAATACTGGGTCAGGAGTATACTGAACTCTAAACTATCTTTGCATATTTTCTATAGTAAACCTAAAATTATTCTTAATAATTTATTATTTTTTAATTTTTAAAGTCAGGCCATAAAAAAGGAATCAGGAGAAAGTGATAAAGATTGATGATAATCAATGTGACAGTCAAATTCCCTGAAGAAAACCAAAGCAAAGTTACAGAAAAAAACACAAAAAAACAAAATTGAATACTTAACTGAAATTTTAAATTCCTGAAGTTTGAAGCTACATATTGAAAAAGCCCAGCATGTAGCAGAGTATCAACCTAGAATGATCAACAAGACATTCCTGTAAAATTAATGGACTTAAAAATAATCCTTTGAGATTTAGGCCAAAAGATCATGTGTAAAATTAAAAAGAAAGAAAGAAAGAAAGAAAAGACTACTCTCAGACTTTTCAACAGCAATGTTTTTGCCAGAAAAAAACTGGAGTTACAGATTTGAGATATTCAAGGAAAGAAAATGTGAGCCAAGTATTTTATTTTCAGCAAAAATGACCTTCAGATATAAAAAGCACAGAGAGAATGTTAAAAGCAAGCAAGATAATTCATGAACAATTTTCCCATGAGCTTTTCCTAAGGCATCTATTAAAAAGAAAGCTTGAGACAACCAAAATGACTAAAGAAACATCATCATGGGGCACCTGGGTGTCTCAGTCAGTTAAGCATCTGCCTTTGGGGCAGGTCATGATCCCAGGGTTCTGGGATAGAACCCTGCATCAGACTCCCTGCTCAGCGGGGCATCTGCTTCTCCCTCACCCTCTCCTTCTGTTTGCGCTCTCTTGCTCTCATGCTCTCTCTCTCTCTCTTCCAAATAAATAAATAAATCTTCAAAAAAAAAAAAAAGAAACATCATCATAAAGACTGGTGGTAAGCACTAAGTATAGTTACTTGTAGAACTAAGACTGGGATGGAGAGAACATAATATTTAATGATTATATGCTCTGACAATACACAGGGCTACTATAAAGAAAAACTGGGAAGAATGTGAATAGCATATGAAAAAAAACCTTTTAGAACTGTTTTCAATAACCAAAATTAGTGGTGGTTGTATCAGTACTGTTATTCCTTGACAATTTGTATGTGTCATGTGGAATTAAGGTAAATGAGCAATTAATGGGCATAGTAATTCTATCAGATCAGATTTTCAGTATGAAAAAAGGAAATACAGGTATAAAACAGAAGAAATTAAGAACCTAAAGATAAAAACTGATCTTGAATTTGAGTTGAAAGTATCAGTATGAACTTACACGGTATTTTTACTTTAGTACATCTATTTTCCTAGCTCTGTCCACTGAAAAGGCTTAAAAATAATGACAAACTAAGAAGCCATGAACATCTCTAGTGCTAGATTGGGGTCTTGCAATACTATTTCCCATTAAAAAAAATTTTTAAATGGCAGAGCTTCTTAGAGAAATGGCTAATTCCAGTTCTGAAGTAGGAAATGTATAAAATGAGCCTGAAACATCTTGTCATACAAAATAGCAAGGAAGCTATCAAAAATTAACTAGAGTCATGTCAAGAGACCTGGGAGCCAAATTGGGTTGGTTCTCACAATTCAAAGGAATAAGTGAGTTTCTAAGAGGAATATGAATTGCAATATATTGAAACCCATGAAAAATATTTAAATCCACAAGTTCATAATATTAAACTAGTCATCATCTAAACTAAGTATCTTGAAAACTAGCCAAGTAAAGGATTTATCTGGTCTTTTCTATTTGAACTTTACCATTCAGGAACCAAATAAGGGGATCCATCTCCTTATAAAATTATTCCAGCTAACAAATGAAAACAAAATGGTAGAACTGGAATATTTAGTCTACTATTTTGCATCTCCTTGTGAATTCATGGATGTAGACATTGAGCATCAACAGCTGATAACATTAAAAAAACAAAACCAAACATTATGAGCCTTCTGATAAAAGAATATACCACCACCTATAGCCTTGACGAGATCAAACCTCAGTCTAGGTGGGGAAGCCTCTGGATCCAGCTGCTAATTTGCAAGAAATGCAAAGGACACAGGAATATGCTGAATTGCCCCATGAAAGAGAAATTCTCAAAGTGTGGGAAACTCCACAGGTCAAAAAGTCTAAGTTCTTCAACAGAAATTGTAAGGAAAAGTCTTAAGAGATACCAAGTTAAAAAGGGGGGAAGGAGGGGGCAAGATTCACATTTGGATGATAAAACTAGAGAGAAACCACAAGGAGGTGATTCCTATGAAAAGAAGGGGAGAGCACATGGAGGAGTTTCTCGGATGACTAACAAAGTTAGATTTCTTGACCTCATAGTTATGACAAGAATGCTCATCTCCTAATAATTCATCAAACTATATATTTTTTGGTCTGTTTTTTGTACTTGATTTTTGTTTTACAATAAAAAGGTCTTTAAAAAGATCAATTAATAGCTAGAGCTGTCCATAAGGGAGTTACTGGACTTAACCTCTGGACTGGTCACATACCATTACCTACAAAAACCTTAATCACTGGCCATTTTCCATGATTTTCACTTCAAATTCTCTAACCAACCCCCAACTCTCCTCTATCATGGCCCTGCTGTTTGCACCCACACTTTCTGCTCTAAGGAGTTTGGATCCTACTGCTACTACCTTCAGGGCTAAATAGAAAAGTACTGAGATTTCAGACATTGTGGCAATGTTCTTAATCATTTTAAAACCATAGCCCTTTAGAGAAATGTAAAACTATCATGTGTGGGCAAACATATGCACATATGTACACGTCCAAGGTGGTATGCCCTAAATAAAATCTTTTGTACATCACCATTAGCCGATAACATTGTTATGGTTATGTAATCTCAATTGGGAAAGTATTTTTTCATTTTCCAAATACACAATTAAAATCCTGAATGTTTTCTCAAACTAAAACTCCATCTTCCTCTCCCCCCACCACTGGTATCCACCACTACCATCCATGAGATTCTGACTCATCCTCTCTAGGAGTGTGTGTCTCCACCAGCATCCTACCAAAGATTACTGCACAAGAAGGACACATACAGATGAACAAAGGACAATGATAATACTAATGGTAACAATTATTGAGCAATACATACCACTTTACATACATTTCTCTATAATCCTCACAAAATCTGCAAGATCAGTATTATCATCATCACCATTTTAAGATAAGGAAAACTGACACTCAGAGAAATTAATACATTTCAAAGTCTGTCTGCTAAATAAGCATTACTGAATAAGATAAAAAAGCTCTTCAAATGAAAAATGGGTTAATTTTCTCACATAACTGCTTAAAAATATGTATATCTGAAGAAAGATCACTGTTAAGGATGTACCTTTTCAGGTCAAAGTAAAAGGGGTTTCTCATAGATTGATTCAATAATCCAAGAGGTCCATGAGAAAGTAGGTAGTATAGTGGAAAGAGCATCGAATCAGGAGCCAGGAACTGAGCTTTCAGTTCTGGCTCCAACAGAAAGAGGCTGTACTCTGCTGCGTAAGTTACTTTACAGTTTCCTTATCTTCAAATGAAGAAGACTGAGAAGAAGCACTCTAATGACCAGTATTATGACTCCATGATTCAAGAGTGATTTGTAGGGGCGCCTGGGTGGCTCAGTCGTTAGGCGTCTGCCTTCGGCTCAGGTCATGATCCCAGGGTCCTGGGATCGAGCCCCGCATCGGGCTCCCCGCTCCGCGGGAAGCCTGCTTCTCCCTCTCCCACTTCCCCTGCTTGTGTTCCCTCTCTCGCTGTGTCTCTCTCTGCCAAATAAATAAATAAAATCTTAAAAAAAAAAAAAAAAAGAGTGATTTGTATAGCTGTTGTCATAAAAGGAATAATATGGAAATTACATTTGGGAAGGGCATCTCAAGCACAGTTAAGTGCTTTAGGTAATTCGAAGGTTGAGAACTAGAGGGCAAAAGAGACACTAAGTACCCATGCTTAAGCTAAATGAAAGAGATGGATCTCCCCCTCTTTTTAGGCTCACTATAGGACAGAAATGGACAAATGCATATATAAAAATTAGTAAAGGGAAAAATGCCCATGTTCACAGTAGTAAATTCATGTAAGGAATATATGTGACTGTTGGACAAAAAAATGCTCTTGCTACTGTTTTATAAAGCACAGAATCATGGGTACCAACTTGGGAAAAGAAAAAAATAAAGGGCTTCAAGCCAAGGCCAACCTTCAATAAAACACTTAGGCAAGTAAAACAATCTTCCAAAGTCATTGCTGACCACACCTTCCACAAATGCTGCCACAGGATCTCAACACTTGTATGTTGAGGTGGCACCTGGAATCTAATAAGTATTATTTTCTCACAGTCTTCACTGCTTGCTATAAATAATTATTTTCAAAATACCCACTTGGCATGGAGCATAATCCCAGGAGCCACAAAAATATAAAAAGAAATATAAGGCATGTCCCTAAGCACAGAGTACGTAGTACAAAGGCATGAAAAAATAAAGGAAACTGGGGCGCCTGGGTGGCCTAGTCGTTAGCGTCTGCCTTCGGCTCAGGTCATGATCCCAGGGTCCTGGGATCGAGCCCCACATTGGGCTCCCTGCTCCGCGGGAAGCCTGTTTCTCCCTCACCCACTCCCCCTGCTTGTGTTCCCTCTCTCGCTGTCTCTCTCTCTGTCAAATAAATAAAAATCTTTAAAAAAATAAATAAAAAAAAATAAAGGAAATAACTGAAGACAGTGCATGCCTGGGTGCACATCTGTTTGCTTTGGAATTGATATCACATATTTTCCCATAGAAACAACACAGAAAATGGTGAGATCTCCAAGCCACTCCTCTAATTTATTTAATGCGTACTTCGTTGAGCTGCAGTAGTTTTTCTTAATTCTCAATGTGATTCTCAATCAGTTTGAGGAGCTAAGAGGAAATGGTACTATATAGCAGGGGAAAATCATATCCAATATTATGACATAATTTTACAATTACAAAATGTAAAGCTAATTTTCATGACACAAAAAACTACTTTCATTAACAAATTCAGAACTAAATGGTAGCTAATAATTTATATACACAGCACTATGCACTAAGTACTGTTTCAATAGCTTTACATATAAAAACTTAATCTCATTACTTTTTTTATTATTAAAACAAACCCAACAAGGAGGTACTATCAATATCCCCAGTTTTAAGATGAATAAACTACAACATAAGGGAGATTAATTTGACTAGTAACAGAGCTCCATAAAGCTTCTTGGTTGGAAGAGATATACAAAAGATAATCTATGTTCTCAGTAACCTCATCACCCAACATTCTTCACTGGGGCTGAAAATAGAGCTGGGGCCATGAGAGCACTCATATACTTACATACAGTTCTACAAGCACTCTTTTTCGAGCAGTACATAAACTAAAATAAAATGATTCAGAGTGGTATGGCCCAAAGAATCCCACGTTTATACCACAGATATGTTCACACAAGGACACAAGGATATATGTACATGAATGTACAGCAGTGTCTGTGATGGTTAATAACAATACAATCCGATGTCCAATAAGGGACACGCTAAATACATATTTATATTTCTGCAGGGAATGCTGTATAGTTTTTTAAAAGAATGAGGTAGTTTAGGGATGCCTGGGTGGCTCAGTAGGTTAAGCGTCTGCCTTCGGCTCAGGTCATGATCCCAGGGTCCCAGGACTGAGTCCCGAATTGGGCTCCTTGCTCAACAGGGAGCCTGCTTCTCCCCCTGCCTGCTCCCCCTGCTTGTGCACTCGCTCTCTCTGACAAATAAATAAAATCTTTTAAAAAAAATAAAAGGGATGATATTTGAAAAAAAAAAAAGAGAATGAGGTAGTTTAATACTTATGGACAGAGAAAAATATCTTAATATAGTATTAAGTGGCAAAAGAAAAGTGGAGAACAATATGTGTATCATGATTCCACTTGTGGGAGAGAAAAAGAAGGAGGATATATATAAGTGCTTGAGTATGATCAGAAAGTTTCTTAAGAAAACAAGAAATTATCTACAGTGCTTTACTTCTGGGAAGTGGGGAATAGGGAAAAAGGTCAGTAGCTAGAGGAGAAAGATTTTTGTTGTTATATTATATCCTTTTTTATTGCATTTCATTTTACCAAAAATACATATTGCTATTTTTACATGGCTTAATTAAAAATATAATATTATTGAGCCTAGCCTCCTTTTGTGTACAGGTTCTTACCAACAGACTGGTATGTAATGATCAGTGATGAGATGCGTTCCAAGTGATTCATTCCTAGTATTTTTTAACCAAGAGAAGTTTATGATTTATTATTTTTATAAATAAGTAAAATCAATATCCCTTTAATTAATCCATTAATGCAAAGGGGGGGAAAGGAGAGGGGGCCTTTTAAGAGTCAAACAGAAGGGAAAAAAAATTATCTCCTAAAGATGGGTTTTAGGAGGTTCTATCCCAGAAGAATGGGGGTCCTCAAAAAAAAGGTTCCCCCATCCAGCCTGAAGGTCCTTAGAAATGTAAACAGCCTTCTTGTAAAATAAGTAAACAACTTTATGTAGTTCCCAAATTGGGTTGGGAGTGTCATAGAGAGTAGGCAAGAATTCATTTTTCATCCTTTTAAATATGTTTTTGTATATGTTTACTGTGCTATGCACACCGTTATACATAATTAAATATAACATATTTGCAATACGCTTGCTCAAAAATGTTTTACTGATAGGGTGTGCAAAAATGTTTGGGAACTACTGATATGGTTAAACAAATGTAATGCAGTGAAGAGGAAAGCATTAGATGTTCATTCCATGGTCAAGGGATGAAAAGTAAAAGCTATGAAACGATCAGTGTCTAATGTTTTGCAACTTTTTAGTTCTCTTCAACTTTTTCCTGTATCTATTCCATGACCAAATCCTGCCATTTTCAGCTTAACATTTACTGGGTTTGACTATTCATAGTCATTCTGACCACACAAATTTAATTACTTCATGTTTCTGGAAAGGCCTAGGAGGCTTTCTGTAAAGAGCACTCCACTGCCATCTTGCAAAGAACTGTAAGATTCTTTAAAAGCTAGGAAAGCTTCCAACTATCGCCAAAAGTGAAAGTACTTATCCAGTGACTTTAAATATCTCTGTCCCACACTTAAACCGTCCTTTCCCCCATAGACCAACTGGAACTCTTTAAATAAGTCAGACAAATATTTTCCTCATTTGTCAAGGGACTCACCCTCCCCTTCCCCACTACACAGCACTCCCGTTAAGCACATAAATATCCTGCACACCACCAAATCAAGTTCTTTTTCTCCAGAACTTTCTTCAGGGTTCCCTTTCCTCTAACTGCCTGTCCACCTCTGATTCCTGGGATTTAAGTGCTGATGGTATGACCAAGATCATTCCTCTCTCCGAATCTCACCAGGAATTCATTAGCAGGATCGTCTGACAGGCCCCCTTTTTGTGTTATAACTCCACTGTTTCTGTGATCTCCGCCTTCAGGAACATTGATTCCTTTGGGTCCCGCCTCCCTTTCCGGACACAAAGTTTGTTTAGGGCCTGAGCGCAGGGGCCGGGCAGGTTCTCTCCGACGTCAGCTACTGCGTACCTAGGGCGGCCTGAGCAGGCCGCTCAGGGAACAAGGCCGAGCAGACAGGACTGACCCGAGAGCCCTCTCCGTTGCTCCCGGAGAAGAAACGTCCTGGGCAGGGGGCGGACCGCGCATACGTGCCCCGAGGCCGCGCAGGGAGACCCCGAAGCCCTTTGACGGGGCCAGCTTGCTTGTGAGCAACTAGAACTAGGCCTGGTAGGTGAAGGGAGGCGTGTGTAGGGCCGGATCCCGGACCGAATCAGGAGGAGGAGGAGGGGCAGGGAGGGGACCCGAATGTGGCCGCTTCGGCAGCCCCTGCGCAGGGGGTGACCGTTAAAACACTCAAGGAAGGGAGGAGTTGGGGAGTATCCCTCACTCACCTGGAAGAGGCTGCGGCCGGAGGCACCAGCTGCCCCCTTCCAAATTTAAGCCACGTCAGCTCGGGAATCCCGTCCGCGACACCTACCACCGCCGCGCCCCGTCAAGGGACTCAACCACTCGCAGTTGGGACGGAAGATGGGATTAGGACATGAACCAATCCGGGCTATCGGCAGAGCGTCACCAGGGAGACCAGGCACGCCTTGTTTGTAACTAACCCATCAACAATGACGGAAACCAATCAACGCCAGGAAATTCTCTGCTTCCTCAAAGAAAGAGCCAATGGTCTCTTAACAGTGGAGGAGGGGCGGAGTCAGACGTGAGCAAGTGTTCCGGAAGAAGATCTGCGGAAGAACCGGAAATGCCGGGAGGGCGGGCCTTCTGCGGTGGGTCAGGTGTTAGTGTGAAGTGGCTGGGCCGCTGGGTTCCAGGTCGTCTGCGGTGCTGATGGTGACTGACCCAAACTACGGCTTGGGCTTTTGCGGAGCCCCGTACTGCGAGTACCAGGTGTCAAAAGATTGTTGAATGAGCTGTGAGAAGGGAGTGGGGATATGGGTTTTGCTCTTAGAATCGTAAAATATTATGAGCCCGAAAGTAGATCGTCTAATATGATTTTTTCATTTTAGTGATAAAAAATGAGAACCGGATTAAAGTGAGTCACCCAAAGACAAATAGCGACTTAGTGATTAGAACTCGGACTAGAACCTGGCGGCTTTATGAAAGAGGATCTGAGATGTCTCTAAGGACATGAGTGGGAGAATAGTGACTACTACTAGAAAAGTGCCTCTGAGGAAGTGGCGTTTGAGCTGGGACTTAAGCAAAAGGTGAGATTTGAGGGCGCAGGTCTGGAATGGGAGACAGAAGGTCCAGTAATAGTCACCGAAATCATGCATGCTCTCCTTAAGGCCTAAGGAAAGGGGGGAAAGCCAGCTCCCTTGACTTAAGGCACTCTGGACAGTAAGACTGTTAGTTTGAATTTATTGCTAGCCCACTCTATGTATCCTCACCCTAATGCTTACATAACTCTTTGAGATTCAAACATCAGCTCACTAAGGCCTTCGCTGGCTACTCACCTTTCATAGCATTTCCCTGCATGCACTATACCTTATCTCTGCTTACGTTTTCCCTAAGCACTTTGCCATCTTTATTTCATTTATCTTTATTTTCTCTCTCCTCACTAAATAATTATTTCCAAAAGACAGGAATTTTTGCTTCTTGATCTCAGCTATATCTCCAGGTCCAAGAACAGTATGCAGTAGAGCACTCAGTATCTTTTGAATCTGTGAAGTACATATGATTATCACCATCTTACATTGGACACAGTAAGACAATAAGGCTTGAAGAGATTAAGTAATTTGCATAAATTCACATAATGAGGGGCAGAGCCAGGATTTGAAGTTACTATCAAATGCCAAAGCTGAGTACTTCGTCAGTACATTATATTCTCATATCCCTGATTGTACCCACTCAGCAAAGCCTGAATCAGTGCAACCACCAGTCTTGGCTCCTACCTTTGGAGTGCAGAATGCTGCAGGAGAAAATTTGACATCAGGGAGATGGTTACTTCTACACATTCAGTTTCCATCTTCACTCCGTCCTCAGCACACTCCCAAATCTTTGGTGTTTATTCAGCTTCCTCTCCCATTTCCCACAACAGTTATTCAAACCTTTAACACCCTCTTCCCATTCCCAGCAGATGAATTTACTTTTATCTCAGAGAAAATAGAAACCATCTGTCTGGAGTCCTATTGAGTTACTCCCTTACACAAACAGTCTTTCTCCATACTTCCTTGTTTCCACATTCAGCCTTAGAACAGAACAGACCTAGCAGTTTTAACATAATGAAATTTTCTTATGGGAGAAGAGATTAGAAAATTTTCTATATAGTAAGTAGGTCTTCTTAAGGCCCTGCCTTTCATTCTTGGGTCAGCACAGACTGGTCATTCAGTGAGAATTACAGTGAACACTAGGCAATTGAAGGAATAATAGTACTGGGTGGAGGTTAAAGAGCTGAACTGAGTTTTTTTCCAAAGGGCACTGAAAGACTGGAAATTATTTAGAATGCAATTTAATGGAAGCAGTTTAGGCCCTGAGAGAGTGATCAAGATAATAAAAGATAACTAGGAGTTGACCCATCAGATAAAAGGGAAAAGAACAGTGGAGGCAAATGGAGCAGCATGTGCATGGACTGTTTGAGGAACGACATGAGTAATATGAACAGGTAGACAAGGAGTAGGTCATGAAGTGGTGTGTGATATTTTGTGGTAAGGGGTTTGGATATTATTCGAACTCTAGAGCAGTTAGGGACTGCAGAAATCACAGAAGCCTATCATCACTCAGTTAGTTGTCCCTTACAGAGTGACCATTCCTCAATTAAGAGTTCAGTGAGAACAGTTTGGGGGACAGGAAATGTCACATCCTCTCTGATTTACTATTGCCCAGTTCCCTCTTGGTCTTCTTTTTTCCAGTTCTTTCCTCCTCATTCTCACCTTCCCTTACGCCAAATACAAATTTATCCCAAAACTTTCATACAGCCTTATTTATTAATGTATTCTCCATACCTAAGGTAATATCTTCAACAGAGTACATGTTCAATAAATAATTATTAAATGAATAAATGTTTAAATTCTTAAGAATCTGATATATAACTATGCCAATCTTAAAATCTGAAAGAAATAAAAATTTCTTGAGAAATATAGGATAAATATATAAACAAAAATATAAAATTGGGGTGCCTGGGTGGCTCAGTCGGTTAAGAGTCTGCCTTTGGGGGCGCCTGGGTGGCTCAGTCGTTAAGTGTCTGCCGTCAGCTCAGGTCATGATCCCAGAGTCCTGGGATCAAGCCCCGCATTGGACTCTCTGCTCTGCAGGAGGCCTGCTTCTCCCTCTCCCACTCCCCCTGCTTGTGTTCCCTCTCTTGCTGTGTCTCTATCAAATAAATAAATAAAATCTCTAAAAAAAAAAAAGAGTCTGCCTTTGGCTCAGGTCATGATCTCAGGGTCCTGGGATCAAGCCCTGCATCAGGCTCCCTGCTCAGTGGGAAGTCTGCTTCTCCCTCTCGCTCATACTCTCTCTCTCAAATAAATAAAAGAAATTTTTAAAAATCCTCTCTGGGGGACAATAATTTGAAAAATACATGTAAAATCACACAATTATGTCAATCAAAGAAGAAAAAATTTGACAATTCAACAGCCATTCATACAAAAAAACCTTCAGAAAACTAGGAATAGAAGGGAACTGCTTCAATCTGATAAAGGACATCTACAAAAACCCCACAGCTAACATCATTCTTACTGGTAAAAACAAAACAAAACAAGATATTCTTTCCCTAATATTGGGAACAAGGCAAGGGTGTCCTCTCTCACCACTCCTATTCAACATTTTACTGGAATTCCTATCTAATGTAAGACAAGATACACAGATTGGGAAGAAATAAAACTCTTTGTTTGCAGAACATGATTATATATGTAGAGAAATCCCTAGTAAACTAAAAAATAAAAAGCAACAACAAAACCCACACCTGGAATTAATAAGCAATTATAGTAAGGTTGCAGGATAAAAGGTTAATGTACAAAAATCAATTGCTTTTCGATATACTAGCAATGAACAACTGGAATTTGAAATTAAAAACAATGCTATTTATATTAGGACCGAAAGAAAGACTTATGCGTAAATCTAACAAAACATGTACAGAATCTATATGAGAGAAACCATAAAACTGATGAAAGACATAAAGCATCTAAATAAATAGAAATATTTCATGTTCATGGATAAGAACAGTAAGATTGGTCATAGATTCAACATGATCCAAACTGAAATCCCAGCAAGTTATTTTGTGGATATCAAAAAAACTAATTCTAAAGTTTATATGGGAAGAAAAATCTGGAATAACCAACAGAATACAGAATAAAGGAGAAAAAGTTGGAAGAGACATGGGAGGGGAGAAGAAGGAGGAGGAAAAAGTTGGGGGACTGGCACTAGCTGACTTCAAGACTTACTATAAAGCTACAGTAATCAAGACAGTGTGGTAATGGAGAAAGAATAGATCAACAGAAGAGAATAGAGAGCCCCAAAATAGACCTACACAAATATAGCCAACTGAGCTTTGATGAAGGAGCAAAGGCAATTCAGTGGAGAAATGTCTTTTCAACAAATGGTGCTGGAACAATTAGACACCCATATGCAAAAATAAATAGGACTTATACCTTTCACAAAAATTAACTCAAATGGATTACAGACCTAAATGTAAAGTGCAAAGCTATAAAAATTTTAGAATATAAGAGAAAATCTAGATGACTTTGGATTTGGCAATGCCTTTTTAAATACAACACCAAAAGCATGGTTCATGGGAGGCTGTGTATGTGTGTGTGTGTGCGGGGGGGTGATCTGATAAGTTGGACTTGATTAAAATGAAAATCTTCTGAAAGGCTCTGCTAAGAGAATGAAAAGACAAACCACAGACTGGGAGAAAATACTTGCAGAACACCTATCTGGTAAAGGACAAGTATCCAAAATATACAAAGAACTCCTAAAACTCAACAATAAGAAAACAATCCAATTAAAAAGTAAGCTAAAGATCTAAACAGCCACCTCACCAAAGAAGGTATATAGATGGAAAATAAACATATAAAAAGATGCTGAACATCCTATATCACTAGGGAATTGCAAATTAAAATAACAATTAGATTTCACCACATACTTATTAGAAACACAAAAATTCAAAACACTGGTAACATCAAATGCTGGCAAGGATGTGGAGCAGCAGGAACTCTCATTCACTGCTGGTGGGAATGCAAAATGGTACTGCCACTTTGGAAGACAATTTGGCAGTTTCTTATAAAGCTAAACATAGTATCCATACTACCCATCAGTTTCTTGTAAAGCTAAACATAGTATCTATACTATCCATACCATACTATCCAGCAAACATGCTCCTAAGTATTTACTCTTATCAGTGAAAACTTACATCGAAAAACTTTCACATAAATGTTTATAGAAGCTTTATTTATAATTTCCCAAACCTAGAAATAACCAAGATGTCCTTCAGTAGGTGAGTGGATAAACTGTGGTACATACATACAATGGAATATCATTCAGTGATAAAAAAAAAAAAAAAAGAAAGAAAGAAATGAGCTATTAAGCCACAAAAAGACATGAGGAAACTTAAATGTGTATTTCTAAGTGAAAGAAGCCAGTCTAAAAAGGCTATATACTGTATGATCCAACAATACAACAATCTTAAAAAGGCAAAACTAGAGATAGTAAAAAGATCAATGGTTGGTAGGGGTTTGGAGGGGCAGGAAGGAATTAACGGGTAGAGCACAGGGGGGATTTTTTAAGGCAGTGAAACTATTCTGTATGATACATAATGGTGGATACATGACATTCCTTTGTCAAAATTGATAGAATTATATAACACAAAGAGTGAACTTTAATGTAAACTATGAACTTTAGTTAATAATGTATTGATATTTGTTCATCAATTGCAACAAAGGTATCACACTAATGCAAGATGTTAATAAAAGGAGAAACTGCTGGGTGATGGTAAGATGAGGGGGTGAGTATATGAAACTGTATATCTGCTCAATTTTTTCTGTACATCTAAAATTACTAAAAATAAAGGAGTGTGTGTGTGTGAGTGTACACATTACCAAATTTGGCTTAAAAAACAAAAGTAGAAAACCCTGACAGCCCATTACCGTAGAGAAAAAATTGAGAAGTTGTTAATTTTTCTTGAAATAAATATACTTTTTCAGCCCAGACAGTTTTACAGGGAAATGCTTTTGGGATTTCCAATGAACGGATACTTCCTATGCTAGATAATCTACACAGAGTATAGAAACATGGTACTTCTAGCTAATTTTTAAAAACTAGCATAATTCATGTATATATATATATACACAATGGAATATCAATCATAAAGAATGTGATCTTGCCATTTGTGACAACATGAATGGACCTAGAGGGTATCATGCTAAGTGAAATAAGTCAGAGAAAGATAAATACCATATGAGTTCACTTGTATGTGGAATCTAAAAAACAAAACAAATGAACAAACAAACAAAAAGCAGAAACAGACCCACAAATACAGAGAACAAACTGATGGTTGCCAGAGGAGGAGGGAGGGTGGAGGTGGGCAAAATGGTTGAAGGGAAGTAGGAGGTACAGTCTTCCAGTTATGGAATGAATAATTCGTGGGGATAAAAGGTACAGCAGAGGGAATATAGTCAATGGTATTGTAATAGTGTTGTATGGTGACAGATGGTGACTAGTGGTGAGCACAGCATAACATATAGAGTTGTTGAATCACTATGTTGTATACCTGAAACTAATGTAACATTCTTTGTCAACTATACTCCAAGTAAGTAAAACAAACAAACAAACAAAAAAAACCTAGCATAATCCAGTTAACTGAGGCTTTAAAAAAGTCTCTAGTTTAATTATGATTATCTTTGTTATTACTACTTCTCTTTCTCATATTTATTCTAGCTGAAGCTACTATTTACAAACATAAAAGTGCTAGATGACAGGCTATTTTCAAGGGAGCTTCATGGGGCCTTTGAAGAGAAAGAGGGTCAAAGCCACGGTGGGCAATCAAGTGCTGGTCCAAAGGCAAGGCTACAGGAACTAAGAGCCCAGTTAGAGCCACAGAGCCAGGACAGCCCTTCCAGAGGCCAACACGCACGAGTCAGTGTTTAGAACATCTTCTGCGGTCTCTCCAAGATCTTCTAACTGAGGCCAATTATGCAAGAGAATGTTGCTGAGTACCAACTGCAGCTGGTTAGGGCGGAGGCGTTCAGCAGCCTGCATCGACGGCGGAAACTTCTCCTTGATCTGCAAATCTACCACATAGCTGGTCTTGGTGAGTTATATTTAAATACAGTCATCAAATAAAATCCTCATTAATCAGGATTCCCTAGGGGTGAAGTAAAGTCTAAATTATGAGATTTGGATTTTGTATGAAAATATCTGCTTATACTTGCTCTGCAGAGCACTGGGTCTTTATTGATTACATTCCCCTACATTAGCAAAAATCGCAGGATACAGAGTATACTGACCCATACTCAAAACCTAAGAAAAGATAATTCCTCTGAATTTCCTGGCACTCATAGGTAATGAGTCATGGGTGTCTCTTCTGGGAAGTACAGATATACCTGTTCATACTTCAGTGTCCATTTTTTGAGTAGAACCTGCCGGCCTGCAGACTGCATCTGCAGGAGATGGGAACAGGTGTCCCACCTATGCTGATGACTGAGGGATTGCTCCTCTGTGAAATTTTTGGGATCTGTTCTTGTATCCCAAGGAGGCCAATATGACATGACCTAGATTTCAGACCATTTGTCTCCATATTATTGTCCGTAGTCATTCTTCACACAACTTCACACAAATTGATTCCTAGCAACAGATGCCAGAGATGACACTCTATGGGAATCAGGACTTCTGTTCTCCTGACTTTCCTCCTGGGAATGTTGACACTCCTGACTAGGCACTAGACCCTGGGAGACTGAGCTGGCTTTAGGAAAACTGAGACCAGATCTGACGATTTTTTTGTTTCATCCTCTGTACTCCTTAAAACTCAGAATGCACAGCAACCCTTAATATGTATTTTCTTGCCCAACTCCAGGCTTTGGTCTCCACAGGTCTTTGCATATCATCTATCTCTGAGGATGGAAGAGATTGAGATTTGGGGCCTGTTCCATCTGTGAAGCTGCAGGTGCCTCCTTGCTCCTGCTGGGTGAGCTCTGAGATGGGGAGCAAGGGTGGCAGGTTGAGTCTTTGAAGGGCTGTAAGTGTAGAATGAGCTGGTGTTCTGGTTCCAGTGTTCTTAGAGACATCAGAGATGCCTGAAGGATGCAGAAACTTGCCAGTTTCTTTTCCTACCTGAGGTCAAGGTCCCAATGCCTATCTTTCAGCTCTAGCTAAGCATCTTCAACCAGCCCCAGTTTGCCCAAAGGCAGGCAGGAATAAGCAGGAACCCTGCAGGAACCCTGGCACATGGAAGATCAGGAGAGCTAAAGAGGCCAGGCATCCTTACCCTGGAGATGGCACAGGTTGTCTCCCAGCCACTGTCTGGCTGGGAGCTGCTCCTTCGACAGCTGAGGAAGTGACAACTGTTAAAACTCCCATTGTGCTTACAGGGTCTAGAGATCCTAGAGCTATTTGACTCAAAGGCCTGAATAGTCCAGGCTCCCGAAGAATTGACTGAGGCTTCTTCTAACTTTAAGAGTATTCCCCCACAGAATCAGCAGGCTCTGGGTACTTCATGGAACATGTGGTGGCGGGCAGAAAACCTTGAAAGACGTGGTAGTCAAAGGGTGGGGAATGGCTCAAAGTGGGCTTGTTCTCTCCAGGGGATGAAGTCATGGTATTTTGTGGAGAAGGAGCAGAATTCATGCCACAGGAACTCGGATCCCATTTCTATATGAATTGTTTGAGCATTTACAAATACATGAGGAAGTCATATGCGGGGAAATGGTGACTTTCTCAACCTGAGGCACCTAGAGCCAAGGGCACAAGGAATCTGAAATCAAAGTGTGGAAAATTCCTAGGAGGTGTAACCACAAAGCTCTTATTCAACACTCAATCAACAAATATTTACTAAGTACAGACCATGTGCCAGGCAGGAACTGAGGTGGCTTATTTTTGATCTAGGATCTAAGAATGAATTCCAGGCCTCTAAGCAAGCTTTGTGATGTGGACTTCTCCAGGCCATCAGTTTGAAGAACCTTTTATCATGTATCTTAGGGGATGTAGCAGGGCCCTCTTTTGGAGAACTCCCCAATACTATAAAATTTCCTCAGGATACAGCTGTACTTAATGAATTATGTTAACATAAAAAGGCCACTGGAACTCAAGTTACATATCAAACTGACATCTCTGAGATGTTTCCTAGGTACTTTCAAGGACTCTATCACTAAAGCATCACCAAGATTAACAAAGTCACCCCCCCATTGCAGATATAACTAATAAATGTCAAGCTTTGCATATATAGCAATATCGTAAGAAAGTTTATGGACTTCCTTTTTTTGAAGATTTTTATTTATTTATTTGAGAGAGAGAGAGAGACAGAGCACAAGCAGGGGGAGTAGCAGGCAGAGCAGGCAGAGGGAGAAGCAGACTCCCTGTGGAGCACGGAGCCCGATGCGGGACTTGATCCCAGGACCCTGGGATCATGATCTGAGCTGAAGGCAGAAGATTAACCGACTGAGCCATCCAGGTGCCCAGGTACTTCCTAATTATCTCTAAATTGTCTTAGGTATGTCCTACTCAATAAACTCCCCCTTGATTTTTTTATCAGATTTCTTAACAATTAAGAGATTTTATCCATTTACTACTTTATAGTACTAAGCATACCATTTAGGAAGGTGTATTCACTCTGGAACCAAAACCAAGTTATTAAGAAGTTTTGTATAAACAGCAATTAACAGCCTCCCTTCTGATCCCTGAAGGAAATGCAGCCCCAGCCTCTGTCTTCTGCCTTATTTCTCTCAGATTACCAACCTTCTCATTCACTTTCCTTGCACACATTTCAAATAGGCCGACAGACAAAAGAAATACAGACTGATTAATCTGAATGAAGGGTTTGGCTGCATAATTTATAGACCCAGTAATAAGACACCTCACAGGACTCCCATGGGGACACAGGTGTTGAGTCTTTGCTCCCTGGGAGACTCTTTTCCATTAAGATATTGACTTCCTCTTTATGCCTGTGTAGTGCTGAGAGTTGTACATTCTAAAGAGCTTGCCCCAACTCTCTTCTTTGTGTTGTATGGGCATTCTATGAAACTAACTTATTCATTCCATATTTATTACTTTAATTTTATTTTTATTAATCTTTCTATTCTGCTTATTATTTATTCTTGAGAGTGTATTACATGAACACCCAGGGCACTTGATCTCCTAATGCCAAGGTAAGCCCATGTGTGCTAAATAAATCTAGACTCAACAAATTGTTACTGAGTGCCTCCTTCATAATAAATTGGTTGAATAGATGGTATTTTTACATTCCCTCTACCTAGAACACTCCCCTTCTACTCCAACTGGTCAGTTTATTCTTCAGTTCACTTCGAGGGGCTTCTTCTGATCATCTCCTAGACTAAGTTAGTGACTCTCATGTACACATTACTCCCTGCAAAATAATCATCCTTATACTTTAAATCATTTACTTGTTTAATGTTATCTCTACACAAGCTCCATTACCAGATACTGTATCTGTCTTTTGCATTTAGCACAGCCTCTTTTTTTTTTTTTTTTTTAAGATTTTATTTATTTATTTGACAGAGAGAGACACAGCGAGAGAGGGAACACAAGCAGGGGGAGTGGGAGAGGGAGAAGCAGGCTTCCTGCTGAGCAGGGAGCCCGATGAGGGGCTGGATCCCAGGCCCCTGGGAACATGACAGCTGAGCGACCCAGGCGCCCCAGCGCAGCCTCTTCTATATCATAAATGCTTAAAGGTATTCATTGAATGAACAGCTGCATCTTAGGGTTAAACATCTGACGTAATAGACATTTAGCCAAATGCTGAGAACTCAGTTATTTAACAGTTACTAATTGAGCACCTCAAAGTGCATAATGCATAGTGGAGAGACTAAAAAAGTATATAAGGCACCATTCTATAAGCTCTCAAGAGGGCTTCCATAAAGTGGATGGGCCATTTTCATGCATAGTTGCTTTTGAATGTCCTAGTTTTTGATGTCTGGCTTCCAAAAGGGGAAGAAGAAAAAAATGAGGGGAAGGTAAAAAGGGGTGCCATCCCTTTAAATCCCCTGTAAGTCACTTCGCCAGGGGGGAGTGACTTGCAACAATGTGGGTAGGTACAACAACAATGACCACCCAGTTTTTTGTCTGCCTCTCTGCAGCGATCATTGATCAAAGCACAAGTCACCAGTATTTGGACAGGGTCCTTCTTGCTCACCCTGGCTCGGACAAATTGTATGCAAGCTGCTCCAGAAATGCGCAAAGCTACCTGCCAGGGTGCCAGGGTGGGGAGCAGAGGTGGAGGGAAAGGTAGCTACTCTTGTGCTTAGAGCTGAAATTGACTAAAATTAACTACAATTTATCTTCCAAACCTCCCCCTAGAAGTTGCAAACCTTCCATAGACTCGGGAGTTCCAAAATAGTCACATGACACATATTCTGCCAGTGCAATTGTTGTCTAGGTGGGTGGACAGATTCCGGGTGCTTACTACTCCAACATCTTCTTTGAATCCTCTATATATAATTTATTCTTATGGTACAACTAGCTCATAATATTCCTGAAAATTTTAACAATCAGCTTTGGTAAAAACCAGTAAGAGAAGGATCCAGAAAACTACTATTTATTTCTCTTGATGTTTACCATATTAGAATTAAAACATAATAAAAAAGAATTAAAACACAAATATTAAAAATACTTATTTAATGATGCATTAAAAAGTAATAATAAAATATTACATGCTAACATAAAAATATTTTTATGAAAATAAGTATGTTTTCCCAACGAAAGTTTTGAAGAAAAGAGGGGCACTTTTTTACATTTTTCCAAAGCTCTTTAATATTCGGCTTAAGAGAAGAAAATTGGATTCTCATATCTGCTTCTGTATTCTGTCTGTTGTGATATGTTGTTTTGCTCAAAGCATTTGAAGAAAATACAGCCTCAGGTCATTAGAAAATAGATGAACATTTTAATAGCCTTTTCAGAAAATTGTGGATATTCTTCTTTCTATACCAAAACTCAACAAGTAGTAGTTTCTCAACCCTGGCTGCAAATTAGAATCACTCAAAGGGCTTTTAAAAAACATTGATGGTTGGTACTCACCCTAGGATAATTAAACTAGAGGTGGGCCACAACAATTGAATTTTTAAAAGCAGCCTAAGTCAGCGCTTCTTAAAATTTAATGTAAATATGAATTACCTAAGGTTTTTATTCAAATGCAGATTTTAGGTGGGGGGTCAATATGTCACTCAATCTTGGATGGAATGGTTGTTACTTTAAATTACTAAGTTTTGGGGTAGTTTGTGATACAGTAATGAATGATACTGAAGTTGATAGCAAGATATGGGATACTGCCATGAAAAAAACCTACAATACGTGGCACTAGCTTTGTGACCAGGCAGCAGGGGTAGGCTGGAAAAATTGCAAGGAGACTGGAAAACTGGCAACTTACATTAGGTAGTAGTGAAACTATTTATTTATAAACCTATCCCCGCAAAAACTTGGCAGAGTGAAAATTTATCTAACAAACTTTTGAATTTAGATAAATAAGTTTATCTAAATAAAACTTTCAGGAAAAAATATTCTACAAGGTGAGGATATAAGAAAATAATGAGCTAATGAAAGAATAGGCCAATTTAAAAGCATAATTTAAAGGGAGTTTAGAGGGTCCAAGACAAGTTTAAAAAACATTTCTCATCTCCCATCTACCCTTTTGGTAGAAGATTCTCCAAGTCAAAACCTAGATGATTTATTTACATTTAATATATTATTGATATAGTTAGGTTTAAATCTATTATTTTGCTAGTTGTTTTATGATTCTATTTTAACTGCCCTCTAAGTTATACCTCATCTTTTATTGTATCTGTGGCTGCTTTAAGGTTTGCAAAACATAATACACAATTCATCATAGTCTACCTAAAAATAATATTATCTCTCTCCATTTATAGTTTTAAAACCTTAACAATTATATTTCCTTCAACATTTTTTGGCCTATTACTATCCTACAATTTACTTCTACATATGTTACAACACAAATACATTGTTACTGGGGCACCTGGGTTAAGCTTCTGCCTTCTGCTCAGGTCATGATCCCGGGGTCCTGGAATCAAGCCCCAGGTCAGGCTCCCTGCTAAGCGGGGAGTCTGCTTCTCCCTCTGCCCCCCACCCCCCATGCTTGCTCTCTCTCAAATACAATAAATAAAATCTTTAAAAAAATATATTCTTACTAATTTGACAATTTTACATTGATTAAAAGTAAAACATATTTTACTTTTATTTTTACTATTTCCCTCATTATTTCTTTGTGTAGGTCTAATTTCTATTTTATATCTTACTCCTTCTGCCTGAAGAACTTCCTTTAGCATTTCTTATATAGTACAGGTCCACTGCCAATGAATATAATCAGCTTTGTTTTTCTGGAAAAAAAATCTTTATTTTGCCTTCAGTTTTTGAAAGATATTCTTGATGTATATAGAATCCTCAGTTGATAATTTTTTCAAAAACAAAAGAAATACCACATTTCAGCATTCTAAAGATGTCATTCCACTGTCTTCTGGCTTATATGGTTTCTGATAAGAAGTTTATTGAAAGTCTTACCTTTTTTCCTTGGCACATCATTTTTCTTTTTTCTACATTTCTTTTTTCTGTTTTTATGATATTCTCTTTATTTTTTATTTGAAGCAATGTGAGGTTTCTGTTATTTATCCTGCTTGGGGTTCTCTAGGATTGGATTTGTGGTTTCATTAATTTGAAAAAAATTCTTGGCCATTTTTACTTCAACTATTTCTGCCTCATTTCTCTTTCTTCTATTCATGGTACTCTAGTTATCCACATTACACTATTTGATATTGTTTCACATTTCTTGAAGGCTCTCTTCTCTTCCTCCCCCAACCCCTTCTTTATTCCTTTTTTGTCTTCATGTTTCTGTTTGGAAAATTTTTATTGATCCATTGTCAAATTTGTCTTCTTTGCCCAATTCTAGTCTGCTAATGAATTTCTCAAAGGAATTAACTGCTAATATAGTCCTTTTTCTAGCACTTCCACTGATCTTTTTAAAATTGTTTCAATCTCTGTGAAACTCCCCATCTGTTTATGCATGTTGTCAACTTTTGAGTTCTTTTAACATATTAACAATCGTTTTTGAGGTCTTTTTGTGAGTTCCAATGTCTGAGTCATCTCTGAATCTGGGTTTAGTTGTTTATCTCTTGAAAAATGTTATTTTCTTCCCTAGATTTTTTGTGTGCCCCAATTTTTTACTTAATGTCAGACATGTATAAAATAAAAAGACTAAGGAAGATACTACTTATGCCCAGATAAGAGTACAACTCTTTTTAGATCAGACAGTAAGTGTGGGCTATTTTATAATAAGGAATTTGTTTACTCTTTGCCCCATGTTGTGGGATGGGGCTTCTAAACCCTTGGAATTTCCTGAGTGATAGGAGCATTTTGTTCTGTTAGGCCACTGGACCACATGTGAGTTTATGCTAAGAAAAGGATGCAAAATAGGGGGAGAATCATGTCAGAAAGACCAACTATGCGATTAAAGGGTTGAGGCTTTGAGCCACATATCAGCCTGACCTCCCAACCTCTGAGGAGGTGAAGGAGGGCTGGAGATGGAGTTCAGTCACCTGGTCAATGATTCAAACAATCCCCTATTTAATGAAACCACAATAAAAACTCAGAACATTAGACTTCTGAGGAAGATGGTGGAGTAGGAGGACCCTAAATTTGCCTTGTCCCACGGATACAACTAAGTAACACACACATTAGTGTAAATAACCCAGAAAACAACCCAAAGACTGGCAGAACAAACTCGACAACTGAATGTAGAGAAGAGGCCACATCAAAGTGGGTAGTAAGGGTGGCGATGTGGTGGGGAGCTAAACCCAGTGGGTCCGCCACAGGAGGGAGGGAACTGTGGGTGCACGGGCGAGAAACAAACTATCACACCAAGGAGACTGCACAGGGAAGACAAATCCTCTTAGCATTTGGCTTTGAAAATTAGAAAGGGCTGAATTCCGTGAGTTCTTACAACCAGTGAGACTTAAAGCCTGGACTGTTAAGAAATCAGCTCAGTTCTAGGAGAGCCCAGAGGGCGATAGGAAGCTGAGTCCCCACCTTTAAAGAGACAGCAAACAGCCCATGGAGATACAGCATTGAAGCAGCCTTTGAAAACACCCAGGGTATATGGGAAAGATACTGATCTCAGAGTTCACTGAGGGACTTAGCCAGGAACAAATGAGTTGGCAGGCACCATTTCCCTCACCCAACCACCCCACCAGCATAACCACATGGCCACCTGCAGGAGCCAGCATGGTTTTCTTTTTTATCTTCAATATACCATAGACTTAAAATTATTTTTTAGCTGCTGTTACCTTGTGCTTAGAGTGGGATCTGGGTAGCTTGAAGGTTTTTCAGTGTTATGACTCCACCCTCCACTTTTAGCTGTCCCTGTATGCTTTTGCCACAGAGGTTTCTCTCCATGCTGGTGATAAACTGCCATTGCTTATTACTTGGTGCTAGGCTAGTTGTTGGGACATGGGTGTTGTGTTGTCTTGATCTAGCCTAAATCTTAAGCAGATCTCTTCTTCCTGTGATTGGAGGTGGGGCTTTCTCAGGGTTTCTATCCTTCTACCCCATGGCAGTCATTATCTGTGGTGGTCTTTGGCAGGCAAGTTTCCTCCCCAGCATTAGCAGACATCTGCTTTGTATTGTGTAGGATTTCTGGGGCTAAGATGATTTCTTGTCTCTCTTTCGGAAGGGGAATTTTGTTTCCCTCCCTCCCTTAGCAACGCTAGATTTCTTTTGTGTCTGTGGCTAGTGTTTCCTATCCCACCCCAAGAGGCAGATAGTTTTTCTTTCTTTCTTCCTCACATGCAGTGTAATTTTCTCTGAGCCTTGAGGTTAAGAGGGCTTACTGCCCCTGCTCCTGTGGCCTAAGGCTTTTAAGAGAAGGGTTTGGGAAAACGGGCAGGACTTTGGCTTTTAGCCATGTTCAGAAACATGTCACCCAGTAGCAGCCGATCACATTTGCCGGAACCATGAAGGGTGTCTCTTCAGACCTGCTGCCCTGCTCCCAGCCTTTCCTGTATTTGGTGAAGGTCTGAATTCTGTCTGAGGCTCTTAGACATTCTAAACTGACATGCTACCCCATACTTGGCCTTTAAGAATTTGTTAAAATTTTAACTGATTTCTTATCCAGCTACCTTTGTCTCCTGTGCTCTACTAAAGATGAAATAGCTGGGACGCCTGAGTGGCTCAGTTGGTTAAGCGGCTGCCTTCAGCTCAGGTCATGATCCCAGGGTCCTGGGATTGAGTCCCACATGGGGCTCCTTGCTCAGCTGGGAGTCTGCTTCTCCCTCTCCCTCTGCCTGCAGCACCCCTGCTTGTGCTCTCTGACAAATAAATAAATCTTTTAAAAAAATAAAGATGAAATAGCTCATTTCACAGATAGAGTCCCATCTCAATTTACTTGGCTGTCTTGAGGCCTCAACTATCAGGCTGAAGAAAAATTATTTTTGTAGATTATCTGGCATTTTTTTTAACATGGGAGCAACATTTTCACATAGCTTTTTACATTCTCAGTGAAACCAGAACTTCCACCTGATTATCACAGATGAATTATATACATATCTTTCCCAACTATGAATAATGATTACATGAGGATACTAACTAGAATTTTACTAAACTTAATTTTGGAGGACTGGACGTTATACTATTTGGTCTTCCCATCCAGAAATACTGGTATTTTCACTCATTTATACAAAAAGTACCCTCCAGGTTCCTTATGGTATTGAGTCCATGATTTGTTAATTGTTTTTAACTTAAAATCCATATTGTTACAAACACAAATAGAAGTAGCTTCTGAAAAAAAAAAAGCAGCAGCTTCTGGTATTAAAACACAATTAAAGTTAAATAGGAAAAATCAGAAAGTATTAGGTTGGAACCAAATAAATATATAGGTACCTAGGATCATAACAGAAGTTAACCATTGTTATTTAGCTCTGAGTCAAAGGAGATAAGACAAAGGGAACCGGTGAATTATATAATTCTCATAGTTTAACATAATTTTATCTGAAGGATTTTTTTTTCTTGCACTGAATCCTAGGATTTTTTTTTTTTAATTTTTTTTATTGTTATGTTAATCCCCAT